>NC_037686.1:22094249-22236641 GCF_003255815.1 Theropithecus gelada | reverse complement strand
GACTCCATCTCAAAAAAAAAAAAAAAAAAAAAAAAAAAAAAAGTGAA
The DNA here is from genome assembly GCF_003255815.1 of Theropithecus gelada. Classification (NCBI taxonomy): domain Eukaryota; kingdom Metazoa; phylum Chordata; class Mammalia; order Primates; family Cercopithecidae; genus Theropithecus; species Theropithecus gelada. The sequence continues at coordinate 22,236,594 of NC_037686.1, read as the reverse complement.
TTACCTTTCTTCCTATTTGAGTACTCTTTCTTTTTTTCTCTTGCATGATTGCCCTGGCCAGAACTTCCAAACTATGTTGAATAAGAGTGGTGAGAGAGGGCATCCTTTTCTTATGCCAGTTTTCAAGGGGAATGCTTCCAGCTTTTGCCCATTCAGTATGAAATTGGCCATAGGTTTGTCATAAATTACTCTTCTTATTTTGAGGTATGCTCCTGCAATACCTAGTTTATTGAGAGTCGTTAACATGAAGGAATGTTGACTTTTATTGAAAACCTTTTCTGTGACTATTGAGATAATCATGTGGTTTTGTTTTTATGTCTGTTTTGTGATGAATTACATTTATTTATTTGCATATATCAAACCAGACTTGCATCCTGGGGATGAAGCTGACTTGATCGTGGTGGATAAGCTTTTTGATGTGCTGCTAGATTTGGTTTGCCAGTATTTTGTTGAGGATTTTTGCATTGATGTTTATCAGTGATATTGGCCTGAAGTTTTCTTTCTTTGTTGTTGTTGTATCTGTGCCAAGTTTTGGTACTAGAATGATGCTGGCCTCATAAAATGAGTTAGGAAGCCAAACTGTCCTTGTTTGCAAATAACATGATCTTATATCTAGAAAACCCCATTGACTCAGCTCATAAGCTTCTTAAACTGATAATCAATTTCAGCAACATCTCAGGATACAAAATCAATATGAAGAAATCACAAGCATTCCTGTACACCAACAACAGACAAGCAGAGAGCCAAATTATGAATGCACTCCCATTCACATTTGCCACAAAGAGAATAAAATACCTAGGAATACAGATAACAAGGGAACTGAACAACCTGTTCAAGGAGAACTACAAACCACTGCTCAAGGAAGTCAGAGAGGACACTAGCAAATGGAAAAACTTTCCATGTTCATGGATAGGAAGAATCAATATCATGAAAATGACCACACCGTCCAAAGCAATTTATAGATTTGATTCTTTTCCCTTTAAACTACCATTGACATCCTTCACAGAATAAGAAAAAAAAAAACTATTTTAAAATTCATATGAAACCCAAAACGAGCTTATATAGCCAGGACAATCCTAAGCAAAAAGAACAAAGCCAGGGACACCATGCTACCTGACTTCAAACTATACTTCAAGGTTTTAGCAACCAAAAGAACATGCTACTGGTACAAAAACAAACACATAGATCAATGCAACAGAATAGAGAACCCAGAAGTAAGGCCAGGAACATACAACTATCTGATCTTTGACAAACTTAAGAAAAACAAGCAATGGGGAAAGGACAGCAGGAACCGTACAAGCAAAGTGAGAATAAAATTATACACTCAATTGTTAGGGAGTTAAAACAAACAAACAAAAAAACCCCCATCAACCATGGATACTATATCCAGCGAAATGATCCTTCATAAATGAAGGAGAAAGAAATCTTGCCTAGAAAAACATAAGATGAGGGAATTCATCACCACTAGACTGAACGTCCAAGAAATGCTCAAGGAAGTCCCAAATTTGGAAGTGAAAGGACAACATTCACCATCATGAAAACTCATGAATATATAAAACTCACTGGTAAAGGAAACACACAAATTAGGACGAGAAAGAACACAAATGGTGCCACTGCAGAAAACCATTAAATCAGAATGATGAGCAACAAAAGAAAAAGAAAGAAAGAAAGAAAGAAAGAAAGAAAGAAAGAAAGAAAGAAAGAAAGAAAGAAAGAAAGAAAGAAACAAAATCAAAATAACTAGAAAACGATTAGCATTAGGAGAAATACCTAATGTAAATGACTAATTAATGGGTGCAGCAAACCAACATGGCACATGTACACATACGTAACAAACCTGCACGTTGTGCACATGTACCCTAGAACAGGAAGTATAATAATAAAAGAAGACCAAAAATATATATAAAAAAGAACAAAACTTCACATATCAATAATAACCTGGATCATAAATGGGTTAAGTTCTCCACTTACAAGATATAGACTGGATGAATGGAGGAAAAAAACAAACAAACATGATCCAACTATATGCTGCTTATAGGAAATGCATTTTACCTATAGAGACACATATAGACTGAAAGTAAAGTGATGAAAAAAGATATTCCATGCAAACAGAAATCAAAAGCTAACAGGAATAGTTACACTTATATCAGATAAAATGGACTTTAATTCCAAACTAGTAAAATAAAACAAAGAAGGTCAGTATATAATGATAAAAGGATTAATCTAGTAAGAGGATATAACAGTTATAAATATGTGTACATCCAATGCTGGAACACTCAGATTGATAAAGCAAATATTACTGGATGCTAAGAGAGAAATCAACTCCAATGCAGTAATAGTGAGGGATTCAACACCCCACTCTGACCATCAGACAGATCATGCAGGTAGGAAATTGACAGAAAAAATTGCATTTTAAATGGATTTTAGACCAAAAAGACCTAACAGACATCTACAGAACATTTTATTGAACAGCTACAGAATAAAATGCTTCTCCACAGCACATGAAAAATTCTCCAGGATAGAACATATGTTAGGCCAAAAAACAAATCTGAAAAATTTAAAATATAAAAATAATATCAACTATCTTGTCAGACCACCACAGGGGAATAAAACTAGAAATTAAACCCCATAGGAAGTTTCGAAAATATACAAATAGATAAAAATTAAACAACATGTTCCTGAATAACCACTAGGTCAATGAAGAAATTAAGATGGAAATCAACAAATTTTGAAACAAATAAATATGGAAACAGAATACACCAAAACCTGTGGGATGTAGCAGAAACAGTGTTAAGAGGTTAGTTTAAACCATAAATGACTACATCAAAAAAGGAGAATGATTTTTAATAAACAACCGAATGGTGCACATCAAAATAACTAGAAAAGCAAAACTGAACCAAACCAAAAATTAGCATAAAGAAGGAAATAATATAGAATTCTTAGGTACAGTATATATAAAAGATAATGTATTTTGTTAGAAATTAGAGTATTAAATAAAAGACAAAATTATACATTTTAGAAAAATTAAATGATGGTTTTATATATATATGTTATTGTAGGTTTTAAGTAGTTAGACAAAATCAACAATGCTTTATACTATGTCATTTATTTTGCTTTGACTCAAAATCTTTAAATGCATAGCATTAACAGAATTATCTTTATGCAGTTTTTATTGAATGTCTACTAGAATTAAGTATATTATAGAGAAAATGTTCTAGCAATATTAAAAAACACCATGGAAATACTATCAAAATATTTCCCTAAATGTTTGTGAATAAAGAGTTAAGGAATATATTTCAAAATATTTTTACTGATTTTGCTTCCATATTGTAAAAGGCAAGTCTATGCAGTAACGTTTTTTTCATTTATGGCTGATGAAATGTTTGAACTATGTAAAGCCTGCAAATCTTATCTACCTCCCACCAGTGGAATTTAATGATAACTTGTCTGTTGAATTAACTTGTTCAGTGAACAAATCTGAAATGCAACAATTATGAAAAAGCAATATCATACATACAGTGACATTTTCATAAACAAGTACCTACTGAGACAAAATTTTTCTATTATTATTTTTGATGTTTCAGATTCAATCAACCTGGAATACCCAATTTTGTAAGGTCAAGTTTTGCATGACTTTCTTTCTCATAATTGTAACAACTTGACTCTGCAATAGTCATATGGGAACTGCTTATGCCTTGGAGTTTGCTCTTAATTGTAACTAACATCTTCAAACACACAAAACAAGTCTTTCCATACTTGTAGTAAATTACTCTAGGCATGGCGTTTTCTAGGCCTCCGGAGATTAATAGAGTATACTAACTAGATCTTCGACTATACAGCTTGAATAATGGGGTGCAATTTCTAGCTCTTGGATCTAGAAACCAAGAGCTGGAAACACTAAAAGCCAGGTAGCTTTAAACACATTAGGTAACATCTTTGAGGGACAATTTTTTATTTGTAAAATACCTAGCTACTTTGAGTATCTTTGTTCTAATTTGTAAAATATATTATTTAATATTGTTTGCTAGATTAAGTGTGGTAATATACACCAAGCTGGAGAATATAGATAGCTCTCAAGTTATCTCAGTAACAAAGTTATTATTTTGAATGTAATTTGTATCAAAATCTAATTGTTTAAGAAGAATTGGGGTAGAGGGAATTGCTGGAAAACAAAACACTGCTTTGGGATGATGTTGGAAGGAAAGAAAGAAACCTAATATCCCTACCTGACATCTATTCTAAATAGATTTAAAATGTGGGTAAATCACTTTATGACTTTGTTTCTGATTCCTTTATATGTGATCTAAAGGGCTCAGATTAGATGATCGCTTAAAATCTTTATTTTTCTAACAACCCTAAATTAAATGCACATTATAAATTAGTTAGGTATGCAGATGATATCTGTCACTTTTGACTAGAGAATGCACAAATTGTCTGTGGGAGATTGTCTTACTATTCACTATAAGAAATGAATGCTGTAAGGCTGATTAGAGCAGTTGAGTATTATAAATCTCACTTCAGAAATAACTCTCCTTTCATGACTACTAATATCTACATATACTGTTACCATAGAGACCATATAGATCTACAGTATAGAAGATTATATCCCAGATATTATGACCATTCAGTCAGAAGGACTTCCCAATGCCTTCCCTTCTGGCATTATAGTTGAGAAGCTTTCTTCCCAGATCCAAAGAGCCATGGTTTTGTCACTATTCTGTCTTATATATATCAGCAGAGATTATTGCTGGAAGGACACTGATTATCCGCAATCTTAAAGAGTCAAGAGTTGAGTCAACAAGATCCTGTGTATTAAGAAGTTTTCACATATATCATAGTGACATTTTTAATATTCAAAAGACAATTAAAATGTTTATTTTCGATAAAGTATAAAAATACAAAACCACTTTCTTAAGTTTATCTTTTTAAATAACAACTCTTTTGATATGTAATTAACATAACTTTCAAACTCTCATTTTACATGTACAATTCAGTCATTTGAGTATATCCACAGATTTGTGCAATCTTCAGCATAATTTAATTACTGAATATTTTCATCCCTCTAAAAAGAAACCCCATACAAAAATTCAGTCACTTTCTCATTTCTGTCTTCCCCTGGAAAACAGTAAGCTACTTTCTGATTACATGTATTTACATGTGATGAACATTGTATATAAATGGAATCATATAACATATTATGTTTTGTATTTGTTTTCCTTCACTTAGCTCATTTTTAAGGTTCATCCATGTTGCAGCACATAATATATACATATACACACACACACATATATACACATTTATAAGTTTATAAATTTCTCACAAACATGTTTACATTTTATGATTTTTATACATCTTCAATTTCAATATAAGGGGATATTTACCAAGTTGATGCAAATAATAGTAACCTTTTTAGAAGTGCTATTTTCTAAGCACTTTGTAACTGGTGACCAAACAAGAATGTTAAGGCCAGAACATACTCCAAGATCAACCACATGCTTGACCATAAAGCAAATCGCAATAAATTTAAAAAATTGAAATCATACCAGCCATACTCTCAGCTCACAGTGGAATAAAAACAGAAATCAACACCAAGAAGATCTCCCAAAACTCACAATTATATGGAGATTAAACAATTTCCCCCTGAGTAACTTCTGGTTAAACAATGAAACTAAGGGAGCAATCAAACAAATCCTTAAAATAAATGAAAACAGAGATACAATACACTAAAATTTCTGAGACGCAACAAAAGCAGTATTAAGAGAAAGTTTATAGCACTTAATATATACCTCAAATAGCTCTCTAACAATCTAACATCACACCTAGGGAAACAAGAAAAATAAGAACAAATTAACTACAAATCTAGCGGAAGAAATAACTAAAATCAGAGCAGAACTGAATGAAATAGAGAACGAAAAGTTCATACAAATAATCAAAAGAACCAAAAATTGTTCAGGGTGAATGCCTTTGGGTGTCAGAAGGAGCGAACTCTGTGTGGCCTCATGGTGGCATAGAGGGGCTACCTGCTACCCCTGAAGCCTCCCAGGGTGTATTACAGGGCTCTTTTAGCTAAGCCATCTTCAGATGGTTTAAATGTTAACAGCTCAGTGGGCCCTCTGTCTTTTCATGTAAGATGTCTTCCTTCTACCAGCGAGGGCCCAGTGTCAGTGTGACAGCCTTTTGTATCTGCACTCATGGCTCCCAAGCTCTTGTCCAGTATCCAGGAAAAATAAAGTTACAAGAACAAATTGAAGGATGGTAAGTGCAGGGGATGTTGTTGCTGATAAAGTGGCTCTCAGAGGGAAGGGAAACTGAAAAGGGGATGGGGTGAGGGGTAGGTAATCTCCTGAAGCCTGGCCATCTCTGGCCAGATTCTTCACAGAAGTTACACCATCAAGCTGTCCCTCTGAAGTCAAGCTGCTTCTCTCCAATGTCCAGCTGTAGTTACCAACGTCCAGCTGCTTCTCCTCTCTGCCAGCTGAGTCTGGGGTCTTTATAGTCACAGGATAGAATGGGGCGGGGCCATGCACGTTTCAGGAAAAGGCAACATTTAAGTGTGAAAACAGAGATGTAAGTTCTCACTTTGGGCTACAGGTTAAGGCTTCCTGGATTGAGGGTGGGGTTTTGTCAGGACCCACCCTTTTCTGCCTAGAATTTCTCTGCCTACTGTAGCTATCAACATTAAGAACTTTTTTGTATACCTTGGGGCCCTTTGTCTTCTTTTGAGAAATGTCTGCTGAAGTCCTTTGCCCATTTTTAAATAAAAGTTATTTGGTTTACTTTTGCTTTTGAGTTGTGGAAGATACTTATATATTTTGGATATTAACCCATTACCAGACAGATGGTTTGCAAATATTTACTCCAATTCTGATGGTTGCTTTCTCACTCTATTGAGTGTTTCCTTTGCTGTGCAAAAGCTTTTCAGTTCAATACAGTCCATCCTATTTGTCTATATTTGTTTTGTTGCCTGGGATTTTGGTGTCAAATCAAAGAAATTATTACCAAAAGCAATATTAAGGAGCGTTTCCTTTACGTATTTTTCATGGAATTTTTTAGTTTTAGGTCTTCATTTAAGTCTTTAATCTACTTTGAGTTAATTTCTTGTGTATGGTGTAAGATAGAGTTCTGATTTTATTCTTTTGCACGTGGAAACCCAGTTTTCCCAACACCATTTAAGAAAAGATCCTGTCGCCATTGTGTGTTCTTGGCACTCTTGTTGAAGATCAATTAACTCTATACATGTGGGTTTATTTCTGGGCTCTCTATTGGCCCACATATCTGCCTTTATGCCAATACTGTTAGTAGCATTCCTATTTTTTAGTTATTCATATACTGTAATTATCCAATGCATTTTACTATTTAAACAATAAAAAGTTACATTTTAGATCTACTAAGAATAAGAAAATACATATATATATACACACACACATATATACATATATATAAAACACATAAAAATCTTTACCCTGGCCTGACAGCACCTGTAATTCCAGCACTTTGGGAGGCTGAGGCGGGTGGATCACCTGGGGTCAGGAGTTTGAGTCCAGCCTGACCAACATAGTGAATCCCTGTCTCTACTAAAAATACAAAATTAGCCGAAAGTGATGGTGCACATCTGTAATCCCACTTACTCGGGAGGCTGAGGCAGAATAATCACTCGAACCTGGGAGGCGGAGGTTGCAGTGAGCCAAGATTGTACCATTACACTCCAGCCTGGGCAAAAAGAGTGAAACTCTGTCTCAAAAAAAAAAAAAATTACCCCAATGCTCTTTATGTAAATCTGCATTTCTGACCTATATAGTTTCATTTTTCTCTAAGTTCTATTAACATTTTTTTTTTTTTTGCATGGCTGGCTCTCTGGTGATAATTCATTTAGTTTTTGTTTGAGAAAGTCATTTCTTTTCTCTTTCACATTAGAAAGATATTGCCCTGGGAATAGAATTCTATATTTGTGAGTTGTGTGTTTCTTTTTCCCTGTAACACTTTAAATATATCATGCCACTTTCTTCTTGCTTGTTTTCTTTGGTTTCCAATGAGATCACCTGTAATTCTTAAAATTGTTCTTCTGGCTTCTTTCAAAAAATTTGTTTTTGTCTTTGGTACTTTGCAGTTTGAATGTAATATGCTTACATTTAGCGGTGTGTGTGTGTGTCTGTGTGTGCGTGTGTGTGTGTTTATCCTGTTTGGTGCTCTCTGAGCTTCCTAGAACTGTGGTTTGATATTTGTCAATAATTTTGGAAGATTCTAACCTGTAATTATTTCACATATTTCTTCTGCTTTGTTCTTCTTTTATTATCTTTCTTGCATTATTATGCCCGTGTTGCATTTCTCTCACAGTTGTTACACATCCTGTTATATTTTTTCTTCCCTATTCTTTTTATCTTTTCCATTCACTTTGGAAAGTTTCTACTGACATACCTAAAAGGTCAATAATTTTTTCTTTGTCTGTGCCCAGTCCATTAAAGAGCTCAGCAGAGCTCAGCAGTGGCTTTAGCCATTTCTGTTACAGTAATTTTGAGTCTAGCCTTTCTTTTCAGTCTTTGTTAGAACATACCTCTGTGTTTGCATTACTTGTTTGTTTTAGTGTTAGATCTATTAAGTTCCTTGTTTGAGCACTCCAAGGCTGTATTTATTATATATGATTCTTTTTGTGATGCTTACTTTGTTTCTTCAGACTTTTTGTTTGTTTTTGCTTTTAAGCATTCTTTCTTTTATTGAAAGCCTATCATGATGTATCAAGTATTAAGAATTTGAGACAAATTGTCCTTTATTGTGGGGTTTATGTTAAACTGACTCGAACATGTATGTATTTAATATTTTCTGTAACAGTATGTTCTAGAGGTTTTAAATTATCTAGTGTCCTTGTATGTCTCTCTACTATCTTAGTGCTTCCCTAATAACTCTTCTTCAGATAGAGCTTGCATCTTGCAGCTCTTTTTCTACAGTCCTACTTATTATATTGGAATACTGTTGGTGTGGCAGTAAGGTATGTGTGAGCAGGGTATGAAGGGAGAAATTTTATAGTCTCATAATTAAATTTCAGGCTTTGGATGTTCTTGTGTTTCTGAGTTATAATCCCCACAATTGTTTCATGTGTATGTTTTAACCCTCCTTGAATGTGATAGGAAGGTAAGTATCTGGTAATAAAGAAATACCCTTCCCCCAATAGGGATAATGCTTGGATAAAGTATTTCCTCTCTCAACAGCAAGTCTTTTTGTCAAAGATCTGGATATATTTTATAATGATTACTCTTTCCTACCCTTTGTCAGAAAATAACAAGGATGTTTCTTGACTCTCCACAGTAACAACCTAGTGGGTTTCCTGGAGGTAAAACCCACCAAAGCATGAGAATTTCTCTAAGAAGGATCTCCAGGAGTTTCTCGCTCTCAGACTGGCCCACACTCAGCTTCCAGCAATTCATCAACCGTTTCTTCTCCAGGTTACCAGATCTTAGAGGTGACTGTGATTCTCTTGTCTCTTTAGAATTTGGATTAGCAGTTTTTCTTGCAACCTCAATTGTCTAATGGGTCCAAAAATGTTATTGCTACTCAGTTGGTTCATCTTTTTTCTTGTTGTAACTATACAAGCGATGATTTCCAATTCTTTTTACATTTGAACCTGAAACTATACTTCTATCCTTTTCTAATATGGTAATATATACAATGTCTGGTGCTCTTAAATTATTGTTTGATGGTTATTTTTATAATTTTAGGTAATATTTCTAAATTTTAAGATGAGTTTTAAATATTATTTCTATACTAAAAATTTTTATTTTTTTCATAATTAGGGTGCTGTTAACTTTGATCTGTCCTGTGAAACACAAATCAACTGTGGAGGACAGGCTGTTAAGATGCTACTTCCTTTCAGATTCTTTTTTTCTTTTTAATCAAATCAATTTTTATTTTCTAATAATTTATCTAGCTCTCCTGGACTTCTCTTTTTGTTTTCTGCCATTTTTCAAATTTATTTTCATTTTCTATTTTTTAAAATTTAATTTTATTTTAAGTTCCAGGATATATATGTAGGATGTGCAGGTGTGTTACATAGGTAAACATGTGCCATGGTGATTTGCCATACCTATTAACCCATTATTTAGCTATTAAGTCCTGCATGCATTAGCTATTTCACCTGATGCTCTTCCTTCCCCAACACCACCACGCTCCCGGCAGATCTCTGTATGTTGTTCCCCTCTCTGTGTCCACGTGTTCTCTTTGTTCAGCTCCCACTTATATTGTGAGAACATGCAGTGTTTGTCTGTTCCTGTGTTAGTTTGGTGAGAATGATAGATTCCAGCTCCATCCATGTTCCTGCAAAGGACATAATCTTCTTCCTTTTTATGGTGGCATAGTATTCCATGGTGTATGTATACCACATTTTCTTTATCTAGTCTTCAGTTTGTTTAAATTTCTATCTTTCAGAGTATGTAACATCTGGGCATATCTGGAAATTTTTTACTATACCCTGATATTTAAGACACTGAAATGCTCATTGTTATCTCTTACTTCACAGATTGTGTTAGTTAACATTGTTCTTTATTATAGTTGATGTGACTGAACCACTTCCTTGGAAAACCCTCAGGTTTAGTAACTTCAGGTCTTTTCTGTTACGAATAAGTATTTAATTTACTTTAGAATGAGGGAGAAGTTCAGGAAGTCTTTTAGTTCTACCTTTATTCCCACCTTTTTAAAATCAAACTACACATTTTTTAAAATTTATTTGTATAAACGTCTGGGGTAGATGTGCAATTTTGTTTTATGCATAGATTGTGTAGTGATCAAGTCAGGGTTTTTAGGGTATCTACCACCTGAATAATGTACATGGTATTCAGTAATTAATTTTTCGTCATCCTCCCCACTCGCAGCCCCTCACCTTCATACCTTTCTGAGTTCCCATTGTCTATTACTCCACTGACAGAGGCACATCATACTACCATTTTTCAATTCTATTTTCAGAGAATCAAATTGTGTTACCTCATAACTTTCAACAATGGTGACTTAGTGGACTCTATCTTTTTGGGGTTTCTCTAAATCACCTATTCATCAGCTTTTCAGTTTATAAAATTTTACTGGTTCTGGTCTTCCACTTTACTTATCCCTATAATTTAATGTTTCTAAAATGTGTTTTTCTATCATTGTAATGGGGGTTCAGGAGGAAATAAAGCTAGATGTAGTTGTTTAATCCTCTACCTATAACCAGGACAGCAAAATGTGGTTTTGTTTCAAAAATATAATGTGCATAGATGTGTATTTATGGTAATTGTAGTAAAATATAAATAAAATTCCTCAATAACCTTAGTAATTGGAATAATATTTCATGTGTTTATTTATATAAATTGTCATGAATATGTGTTTGTAATTATAGAAATTGCATCTAGCTTTGTGTAAGAAAATTTTCAACACATTTGTTAAACAATACATTTTTAAGGTAAAATTATTACTTTATACAAGTCTAAAATAAACATGTGTCCTAAATTGTACTTTACTAATTAAGTGACCAAGTAAGATGTCACAACAATGTTACGGTAGAATTTAAAGAATCTCACACAAGACAAAGAAGAAATGCTAAAATGAATTTACAAATTGTTGCACAATGTATCTTTCCATTGGGCAATAGGCAATTCAATTACATTAGACACAATTAATTTGCATTTTTGGAATAATAGTGATATGGCTTAACAGATTTTAACAAATTTTAGAGCTGACGTATAGCTAAAATCAAAGAAAATATTATGTAACTGTGATGTGTGTACTAGACAGGACATACAAAAGTCTTTTTGTCCATTTCAATGTCATTATCACTACATAAATCAAATAAATATAAATGATTTTAAAATATGAAAAATCACTTTGTGTACTATGCAAGCTAAACAAATGTAAAATATAGTTTACTCAAAATATTTTAAATACTTTTCCTTAAAAAAGTGTTAGCTTGTGATGCAATCCCTTTTGTCTATTTTTCCTTTGATGCCTGTGCTTTTGGGGCCATATCCTAGACACCAAAGTCATTGTTCAGATCAGTATCATGGACTCTTTCTTCTATGTTTTCTTCTAGTAGTTTTAAAGCTTTAGATATTCAGTTTAAGTCTTTAATCCATTTTTAGTTGATTTTTGTATATTACGTGAGAAAAGGGTCCAATTTCATTTTTCTGCCTGTGGATTTCCAGTTTTCCCAACACAATTAATTGAAGAGATTATTCTTTTTCCATTGTATGTTCATGGCACCTTTGTCAAGAATCAATTGACCATAAATGCATGGGATTTTTTTCTAAGCTCCTTACTCGCTTCCATTGCTCCATGTATCTGTTTTCATGGCAGTGCCATGGAATTCTGATTCCTGTAGTTTTTAAATATATTCTGAATTCAAGTGGTGTAATGCCTCTGGCTATGTATTTTTTTTCTCCAGATTACCTTGGGTATTCAGAGTCTTTTGGAATGCAAATTAATACAGGCATTATGGAATGCAGTATGGTTTTCAGTATGGATTCTCAAAGATCCTAAAAGAACTACCATGTGATCTAGCAATCTCACTTCTGTGAATATACCCAAAAGAATTAAAATCAGTATGTCAAAGAGACATCTATATTCTCATGTTTATTACTTTTTATTCATAATAGTCAAGATATAGAATCAAACTAAATGTCCCTCAGTGGATTAATGAATAAATAAAACATTATATATATATATATATATACACACACACACACACACACACACACACAAAAATATTATTTGGCCTTAAAAAAAGAAGGAAATCCTGTTACTTGTAACAACATAGATAAACCTGAAAGACATTAAGTGAAATAAGCCAATACCATAAAATAAATACTGCATGATCTCACTTATACATGAAATCTAAAAATATCAGACTTACAGAAGGTGGTTGTCAGAGGTTGGGGCAAGGGAGAGGGAATGGGAAGAGTTTTTCAGAGGCTACAAAGATTCTGTTGGACAGGAGGAATAAGTTTTGGAGAGCTATTGCACAGCATGGTGACTATAGTTAACAATGTATTGTCTACTTGAAAATTGTTAAAAGAATAGATTCTGAATGTTCTCACTACAAAAAAAGTATGTGAAGTGATTGATACATTAATTAGATTGATTTAATTATTCTACAATGTACATGTGTGTAAATATCACATTGTACCCCACATATACAATTATTTGTTAGTTAAAAATAAAATTAATAGAAATAAAATGGTGAAATTAAACAATGAGAAATCTTTTACTTCATTTTCAAAAGTAAGAACTATAAAATTCCAAAGTGAATATAGAAATTGATTAAAATAGCAATTAATCCATCATAGAACACTTAATAAAACTTGACAGGCTCATAATTAGGCACAACTGAAAGAATTAACTAATTTAGCAAATCACAAAGAGCAGCACCTGCGTGTGTGTGTGTGTGTGTGTATGAGTGTGCGTGTCCATGAAGGGATAGACTGTTGTGTTTGTTTCACTAGATATTGTGTCATATTACAAAATAAAAATTAGCAAAATTTTATGGTATGCAATAACATATAATAGAAATTTAACAAAAGAAGTTAGGATAAACTAATGGCTTAAAACATAGGATTTGAAATTCTAAAAGTATAGCTTTGTCACCTGTAATGTAAACTTTCCATGTCTCAGTTGTCTCAACTGTAAAACAGAAATATAAATTACCACTCTAGAAAAATTGTTATAACTATTAAATAAAACTTATTTTGCCACAATTCTAAAGGGTAAACTATAACACTTAATATATTATGAAATTTAAACAAAACATAATAGATTAAATAAACATGTCATTAAATATTGCTAAGTATTGGGAGAACTAAGAATATGTCAAAACCAACAAAACTGTTAGCATAGACACCATTATTTAATAACTATTGTTAAAAATTAAAATGGCCACATAAAAGAGGAATTCTTACCCCTCTCCATACACTCAATTTTAGATAAATCAAACATTTATGAAAATATTATTTTAAATGTCCATAGAACACAGGATACAACAGTTATCCTGGTATAGAAAAAGAAATAGAAAAAAACGGTGGGTTTGATCATTAGGCACACCAAATATATGCAAATATACAATAATAAAGTTGATATATCCAATATACATAAAATATATGGAGTAAAAAGCTACAAAACCAAGTAATATGTTTGACGAAGTTCTAACCCGTATATGCTATTCTTTGTAGCAGTTTTCTAGTCAAGTAAACTTTCAAACTAATGGGGAGGACTCTCTGTACTACCCACTAAATAACTATTTACAGGTAGCCTGAGGAACCTCTTGGTACATTTCATTCTTCAGAGGGTGGCATGGTGACTCTAATTCAATAATACCTTTGTAATGGAAGGGACAGCATGTCATTCAGATTATTTTGTAACCTTGGCTTAGTCTCATATGTAGCATAGTGAGCATAAATTCAACTGAAATTAAAACGTAAAGTTAGCTTTGCTCAAGTTCTACTTTGCCAGGGTCCCTTACACACCTTTGGTACTGGGCACCCAGTGATCAGTGATATGGGAGCACTGGTGACCAAGGTGCCCGTGCAACTGCAGTGCACCTTACAAGGCATTGGTAAGACACCCTTCGTGACTGTCAGGCATATTTCTCTGAGAAAGGAATTCATAGGGGACTGAGTGACAGTAACGTCCTTTGTTATTCATTTAGAGGCAATGAAACAGTAAAATGTATATTAATAACTGAGTTATGATGTTCCTATTTGTGCCCAAAGACTAGTACAATCTGGTTAAATTCTATATTCTAAAAGAAAAAGGGTTAAACAAATATATTATTTTATGCAAATATTTTATGGGGAGGAAGAGGAGGAAATAGCTAGATATATTATTAATATAATAATATCTTATATAAATTTAATAATTAATATATTAATTTCTGATATATCAGAAATCACAGATTTAAAATTAGATAAATGTATAGACTTAGTAACACATCGAAATTCAACTGAAAGAACTCTGTAGCACAATTTCAGAATTCATTAAAGTAGCTAAAACAAATAAAAGTGACAAAAACCAATGTTGGCAAGTTTTACCAGTGACACTCAAATTTGGTTTCCTGTTTCTGGAGAGGAACTGAGTACCATGTAACAAAATCTAAAACAGCTCACATTTTTGCCAGGTGAATTTAACTGTATGTATCAGAAAAAACTCAAGAGAGATTTTTATTAAAAACATTGTATCCAAAGATCCAAAGACAGTATTGTGTATAATATCCTAAGATCTAAACAACATGGCCTGGCACGGTGGCTCATGGCTATAATCCCAGTACTTTGGGAAGCCGAGGTGGGGCAGATCATGAGGTCAGGAGATCAAGACCATCCTGGCCAGCATGTTGAAACTCCGTCTCTACTAAAAATACAAAAATTAGCCAGGCATGGTGGTGCGTGCCTGTAATCCCAGTTACTCGGGAGGTTGAGGCAGGAGAATCGCTTGAACCTGGAAGGCAGAGATTGCAGTGAGCCGAGATTGCGCTACTGCACTCCAGCCTGGCGACAGAGTGAGACTCCATCTCAAAACAACACAAAAAACAAAAACAAAAAACAAAATCACTACAGAAACATACATCCCATAATTCCATGATAAACAGTGGTATTCTATAAATACTAAAGTCCACAAAGAAAAAAATCAATTGTATAGTGAGTTGTACCAAGCTGGTATGGTATGTATGTTAGCTCAAGGTCAAGTGGTTTTCAAAGTGTATTGAGTTAATCCATAGGAGTAATAATAGTATGGTGATACTGGAATTTAAATACTGATAATTTTATTTTCTTAATATTAATCCCAAAAATGTAGTTCAGCTCCTGTGCCAGTTACCTCAGAATCCATTTGATGGAATGGTCACTTTGTGATGCTGCTTGGTGAGGGTCATTTAGATCCACAGCATATGCAACTAACTAAAATCAATTTCAATGCATGCTGTGAATTAAGATGTGACGTCTGTGTGTGTGTGTGTGTGTGTATTTGTTGTTTGTTTGTTTGTTTCTAAACAGGGTCACACTCTGCCAACCAAGCTGAAGTGCAATGGCACAATCTTAAACAATGAAACCAATCTCTGCCTCCCAAGGTCAAACGATCCTCCCACCTCAGCCTCCCGAGTAGCTGGGACTGCAGCCTAGCTAATTTTTGTATTTTTGGTAGAAACAGGTTTCACCGTGTTGCCCAGGCTGCTCTCGAACTCTTGGGTTCAAACGATCTACCCATCTCAGCCTCCCAGCGTGCTGGGATTACAGGCACCTGGCCTGCAAAAGTTATATTTTAACAGATTTCATTATGCCTTATTTCTGAAAAGCTTCCTGCAAGGAAATAACAAAGTACTAAAGCAGCAAAGAAAAGATTTCTTCTGCTAAATCAAAATAGACAACAACCAGACCCCTGGACCAAATGCCTCCTGCCTCCTTCCCCTGTGGCCTTAGGCAGAGGTGTTCACTGGTCTGCTGATCTTCACCCAAAAAGTGGGCAAGGCTCCTTGTTTCAGAGTTAGTGTGGATAAAATAATATTTCTGGCTTTTTCATCAAGTGCCATATGCTACCCTGTGATAAGACATCAAACCCAGGACAGGCAACACAGTAACTTGATATAAAAGAGGAAGACAGGTAATAGTCAGATAGCATGTCCCTCTTAAGCTGAATTCTTTAACGCTTGTCAACATAGTTATGAGAAAATTGACATGTTCATTTATACCACATTAACATCTGTTGGCACAGTCCTTAGGAAAATAAAAATCAGTGTGAGGAACTAGGTGATTGTATGTGACAACGTAGCCAATATTTGTCAGCTCTGGTTACTGTCTTTTGAAGTTGTATTTCTTTTGTTGTGTGAAGTAAAGCATCATATTACACTCAGGGGATGGTGTATTTTTGTAGATACTACATTTCTAATTGGGATAAAAGTTATTGGTGACTTGAATTGTCCAGTAAGATGACTAATGTTAGAGGCCAAAAGGACATTTTATAAAAATGACCAGAAGCCTGAGGGATCTGTTTTAATTGCACCATTCCCATTTTTATAGACATTCTGCTGGTATATGGTATCACATGATCTCTGCCCTTCTGCTTTTATGCTTTCTATTCTTAGAGCTGAGGAAGGAGAGCTGATCTCTTACCTGTTAAGTTCTGTTCTGTCACAGAAATGATCCAGTTGTTTCTATTCTTAGCACTAGTCTAAATAAAATACGTTTTAATTGACCAAGATTTAGGTAACAGTGTCAATGGAATGGAAAACATTTGGAGCCATAATATAGAGCCATTGATTGTAATGTTGGTTTGGGTTTCCAAATGTTTGTCAGCACAGGCAATCTTTACCAGGGAAAGCAGATAAACACATGTGTGTGTTGATACACACAACTTAGAGTAAAGAGACCTAGACTGAACTGATTATTAAAAAATGTTCTAATGACATATTTTGCTCAACATATTTTTGCTAACCCCACAGAATTCATTGTGTGAAATTGGTAATCATTCATTTTAAAGCATTTCTAACATTGACTCATGACTTCTGGAATTTGCTTTATCAAGACAACTGGAGAACTATTTGAGGGGGAAAGGGAAGAGTGCTTGACATGCTGTGTAGTGGAAGAATGATACAAATAAAAATTAGACGTGGTTTCCACAATGAGTCCTTGCGATGAGGGTTTCATACTCCACTAGAATTCAACGAAAATATTTTTACTCTTTTTGGAAGTTGAGTAATAAAATTAAGCACTCTTTTCAACAAGAGCACCCCTAACTTTAAAAAATAAATTCTGGTCAGGTGCAGTGACTCATGCCTATAATCCCAGTACTTTGGGAAGCCGGGGCAGGTGGATCACTTGAGGCCAGGAGTTTGAGACCAGCCTGGCCAACATGGTGAAACCCTGCGCCAACTAAAAATACAAAAATTAGCTTGGCGTGGTGGCATAGGTCTGTAATCCCAGCTACTCAGGAGGCTGAGGCATGAAAATCGCTTGAACCCAGGAGGCTGAGGTTGCCGTGAGCCAAGATCGTGCCATTGCACTACAACCTGACAGAGCTCTGTCTTAAAAAAAAAAAAAAAAAAAAAATTAAAATTTAAAATTAAAAAAGGAGAAAATTTAAAATTTATAAATAAATAAACAAACAAATAAATAAATAAATAAATTCAAGTTGCCAAGCTCTGATAAATGACATCTACATGCAGGGCAATGGATTTTTTACTTTAGAAGCCAATGTCCCAGACCCATATGAAGATGCTTATTCTGAGTTTGATACAGTAGGGCACAAAATATAATAGGTACTTCCACACACAGTCAATCACTGACTTTTGATTACAGATGCATTGAATATCCTTCTTAATGAATATTTTTAAAAAGGATAGAAAATCTGCCCCTATTATTCAATTTTTAATAATGTAGTTTTCCCTGCGTTCTAGAGTTTCTGCCCGGGTTACATAGCTAAGAACCAACAACAAGAAAAAAAGTTGTTCATAATCTAGAGTAGTGACTGATGGAAATATACACACATTAACTATATTAATAAACTGATTGAAATATCAAACTGATTGAAATATCAAATAAAAATATGTCTAGTGAGTCGGTGCCCCTTCCACCTCTCTCTCTCTGTCTTTCTCTGTCTATCCACCTATGTATCTATCTGTGTAGATCTCTCTCTTTACATATTGATATAAGCCTGCTGGGAAGGGAAGATCATGGTCTCTTTAAATGATAGGGAAGCCGGGAAGGGAAGGGCTGGGTAGAGGAGGGCGTGGTCCCTGGCTAAGGCCCACCCTCACAGACCTAAGTGAGGACAGGCATTCCTACTTTCCATCCCAAAGGTTGCATTTTCCGAGACCACTCTGGCCCGCCACACCTCCATCCTGGGCCTATAAAAACCCGAGACCCTAGCAAGGCAGAAACTGAAGCTGCTGGACGACAAGATGAAAATATCGGCAGAAGATGAAAAGCCACCGGACATTGAGAGGACATCGAGGGAAGCAGACCCCCACCACACGCCCTGCCAAGGGGACAAAGGAACCTCTCCAGTTTCAATATGTATGTATATCTATCCGCACATATATATACCTATATATATATAATTAGCATAACAGTCGTTAGTAGTAAATAATATTATCATTTCCATTTTATAGAAGGAAAAAAAAAGCAGAGTTAAATAACATTACCACGGTCAAGAAAATTGTTGTACTTAACTAATAAATAAACAAAGATTTGAACCGAGGTTGTCCAAGTACAAAGCATTGTTTTAAAATCAGGATATTACTTGTAAAGTCTTTTCTCTTCTTAGGGAAGAATGATGTTCAGATTTTACAAATAATTCAGGTTCAGTATTAAAGATTCTTGGGGCTGGGCGTGGTGGCTCACGCCTGTAATCCCAGAACTTTGGGAGGCCGAAGTGGGTGGATCACCTGAGGTCAGGAGTTCAAATGAGCCTGGCCAATATGGTGAAACCCTGTCTCTACTAAAAATACAAAAAAATTAGCCAGGCGTGGTGGAGGGACCTGTAATCTCAGCTACTTGGGAGGCTAAGGCAGGAGAATCACTTGAACCCAGGAAGCGGAGGTTGCTGTGAGCCAAGTTCGTGCCAGTGCACTCCAGCCTGGGCAACGACAGCAAAACTCCGTCTCAAGGAAATAAACAAACAAACAAACAAACAATTATTGGAAGCCACTGACAGTGCACTAGTATCTTATCTGAAGAACATTATGGTCGCATCCTCCTAGTTCTCTTGTCCAGATATAAAAACTTATTTCATGTATACAAAATAATAAATAAAGATATATAAATATCTTGTATGTGTTAAGATATATATGAGATACATGTCTACTATATACGTAGTAGATATAAATATCTTATATCTATTACACATATCAATGATTGTGGTATATAGCAGCAGTTCTTATGTGACAATAGTTAATGATCTTTGAACAATTTTAAACAATAGGAGACTTTTTTTTTTTTTTTTTTTTTTTTTTTGAGACGGAGTCTCGCTCTGTCGCCCGGGCTGGAGTGCAGTGGCCGGATCTCAGCTCACTGCAAGCTCCGCCTCCCGGGTTCACGCCATTCTCCTGCCTCAGCCTCCCGAGTAGCTGGGACTACAGGCGCCCGCCATCTCGCCCGGCTAGTTTTTGTATTTTTTAGTAGAGACGGGGTTTCACCGTGTTAGCCAATAGGAGACATTTTTATGTCAATAAGATATTGCACATTAAAATGCCCTAGAAAATTTTAAGACAACAAAACTGTCTTCATATTTATGGATACACATATTCCAAAATATATTTCTATTTTTCAAAAGCATGTAACACATAAAATCGTAACATATATTTATTAGGCCCTACTTTTGCAGGATGGTTTGAATTTTTTTGCTTTGGAAAATATCCTGAATTCATCTGTGACCCTCCAGTGCTTTATATAGTGCAATGGACTGAAAGTTTGCCGGCCAGTTCATATGTTGAAAGCTTTCTCCATAATGTGTGGGTATTTATAAGTGGGGCCTCTGGAAGGCAATTAGGATTAGATGAGATCATGAGGGAGGAGCACTTCTTAATTATTATTATGAGTGTTCTTCTTATAAAAGCCCAAAAGAAAGCTTTCCTCTTTGCCCTTCGCCATGTGGCCATACAATAAGAAATCGGGGCCGGGCAAGGTGTCTCACGCACTTTGGGAGGACGAGGCGGGCGGATCACCTGAGGTCGGGAGTTCGAGACCAGCGTGACCAACATGGAGAAACCCTGCCTCTACTAAAAATACAAAATTAGCTGGACGTGGTGGCACGTGCCTGTAATCCCAGCTACTCGGGAGCCTGAGGCAGGAGAATCGCTTGAACCCTGGAGGCAGAGGTTGCGGTGAGCCGAGATTGCGCCATTGCACTCCAGCCTGGGCAACAAGAGGGGAACTCCATAGAAAAAAAAAGAAAGAAAGAAAGAAAGAAAAGAAAAATAAATCATCAGTCCGCACATGGAACGGGACTCTCACCAGAATGCTACAGTGCTGGTACCCTGATCTGGAACTTTCAGCCTCCAAAACTGAGAAATTGACGTCTGTTGTTTATGCACCACTGAGTCTATGGTAGGTTGTTAATAGTAGCCTTAACTGACTAAGACATGGTGTCAGGACCCAAATTGTAATTCTCAAGTTAGCATTGGTTTAAGGACCAAAGACTTCGCTTTGGCTTCTACTTTTTTATATTCCACAATAGTTAGGATGATTGAATTTCTTTCCTGATTTCTAACCTATACTTTATTCATAATGATAATACTTAATAATGATATCACAAATTTATTAATAACGATAATTTATAATGATATTGCAAGTAATATTTAAATAGCGATAGCTGCAGCTACGATTTAATGAGAGCTCACTAAAGCAAGTATTTATTAAGTACTTTATACATTATCTCATTTATATCTCCTAATAACCCTTCAAAATGCACACTATTATTGTGACTGTTTTGCAGTTGAGAAGCTCAAGTTCGAATTGGCCAGAGTCACAAAACTAATACCTAATGAAACGGTGTTTTGCCTCAAATATCTTCCTATTCCTTGCTTGCAGACTCATCCTTTAAGACTGTGTTTCCCAACTGAGGGATTCAAGATCCTGTTTCATGTAGTTCATGTTTTTCAAATGTATTAAAGCTTTACTGCTGTTTTTTAGTGTAGAAATAAAATGATATTTAAACATTTTCTCATAGAAGAAAAAGAAACACAGAAGACAAAGACTACCTGTGTTATTTGTCATAAGAAGTCATCACCAATGGTCTGAAAGAATCTAGTATCCTTTGGATCTCTTACTCATTTGAATACAACTTAGGATAGTGATAATTTTGATAAGTATGTTATTTTTAATTGCATTCTATAATTTCCATATATTGCTTAATTTATTCCACTATAACCACTAATAAATCACTAGTAAACCACTAGACACCAAAATCAAATAAATAAAAATTCAAAATAAATACAAATATTTTTAAATTAAAGAAATAAAACCACATACCAAAGATTGGCAAATACCCAATCATTTTTTTGTTTGTTTGTTTTCACTTATATAAAGTTTAGTTTAGGTTCCCTCAGAAACTAACTGTGATATGAAGATTAAGTACAAGTATTTAGGGAATTGTTCCAGAGACAATAGTATGGAAATAGAAATATATGGCTCTTATTACTTATTACTAGTACATCTGGCATTAAATAACAGTGCATTCTGAGCTCTATATATTGTATATGGTGTGATATCAACTTTCATTGGGGATTTGGAGAAAATTGAATATACTGAGCTGAAATTAGACCTCTTTCCATTTCTATTACCACAGCCTCTTCATATCTCTACTATTTCTTCTTTACTCCTGACATTCAAAGTGTTTTACTTTCTATCAATATTTCAGAGTTAATTTATTTAACTCTGTTTAGTAACTCCATGAGTTAACTAAAGATGGATGACAATACTGTCAAATAAAACAATGGAATAAATTCTATTCAGAATAAAGAGATAGCAAATATCAAAATTGATTCATACTAGCAAGGACAATATCTGGCAAATTAGACATTTGGATTTCTTTCATGTCCTTAGGATAAATAGTTCCTTTGGAGGGACAGGAGCAGAAAACAGATTTCTGGGGACGTAAGAAATAAAGGGGAAATAAGAAGCAAGAATACCTTTTCAAGAAACTTATCTATAAAGAAGAGAATATAGTGGAGAAATGAGGTCAAAGGAGATATTTCTGGAAATAGTTTTAAAGCCTGTATTACTTTTTATAAAATTAAAAAGAATTCTTGTGCATTATACAATATTGAAAATCCAAATGGCTTTTGGTCAATATAAGGAAATACCTTTTTTTAATCACTTAAAAATGGAAAGGGATGATTTATTAGCAAGTGAATTATCTAATGATGCTAATGATTTTTCAAACAAAACATCGTTTCCTGAATCAAATTCCTTTCTAACTATGAAGAAATATCCTCCGATATTGTTTGCTTGGAGCTATTTAGCTATATATACCTAAGCTATGTCTATGCTCAAACACTTCTAGTTTGTGCTACAGATAAGCTTTTAAAAATATTTATGTTTTTTTTTCTTTGTGGTAGATGAGAGTTACACCTCATTTTTTAAGTATTTATATAAGAGATTAAAGATGTGCTCTAAGAATAACCACTGAACAGTATTTTAAAGAAAAAAAAGTTAGACTTTATATGAAGAAGAAATGAAAGCATATATATAAAAGAGAAAACATAGAGATTTTTCATGGTTTCTTTAATTTAATTTCCAGATGAAAATGAAAAGTGTGCATATCCTCAACATCTCTTAGTACTCCACTTAAATTTTAGGTTTATTACATAGTTTAACCATTTGTACTAAGAGTTCAGTCTCAAATTCTGGGATAGAGTTTTGTTCCTCAAACAGAGTCTACTAAACTTTTGAACAGCTGAAAATATTTCACACAGGGGAACTTTTTATTTGTTAAAGATAAAATGTTTAAAACTCCATTGTTCTCTCTCCATTTTTGCCTATGCTGACACCGTTTATCAATTTTTACATAGTAGGAGCTGGGATGAGTAAGTAACTTTGGGCTGGTATATGATTAAATATATTTCACACTGCAAGAGGTTTTTATTTCTAATTTAAGATCATGTTGGCAAACTGCTTGAATAATATTGATCACAGTTTTTTGACCCTCAAAGTCATTTAAAAGGAGTACAAATAGAAGAGTTATTATGAAGGTAAATTGTATATGTCAACTTGATTGGGACATGGGTGTCCAGGTTAAAACATTATTTCTGGGTGTGTCTGTGAGCATATTTCCTGATGTCGGTAGCCTTAGAATAGGTTGGCTGAGTAAAGCAGATTTTCTCCCCCAATGTGATTGAGCACCATCCAGTCCACTGAGAGCCTGAACAGAACAAACAGAACAAGAGAGGGGACTTCTCTCTCTCTGCCTGATTGGTTAGCTAGGACATCAATCTCCTCCTGCTCTCCACTGAGACATCAGTACTCTGATTTTCATAACTACGGTGACAGTTTTCCTGGGTCCCTAGGTTGCAGATAGCAGAAGTGGGATTTTTTAACCTCCACAATTTTGTGAGCCAATTCCTTACAATAAATCATGTATGCACTCTCTCAGTATATCTGTATATGTCTTTATGTACATGGATTGTTTCACTTAGCATAATGTCCTACCAGGTCATCCATACTGTATCATATGACAGCATATTATTTTTCAAAGCTGATTGTTATCCTATTACATATATGTACTACATTTTCTTTATCCATTCATTTTTATTATCATCCTTTTATATATAGGTACTACATTTTCTTTATCCATTGAAGGACACTTAAGCAAATTCCATATTTTGACTATTGTGGATAATGTGACCATGAACATGGGAGTGCAGATATCTCTGATATACTGATTTCATTTCCTTTGGATATATATCCAGAAGTGGGATTTCTGGATCATATGATGATATTGTCTTCAGAAATATGAAAAGCAATTCTAAATTTATGTGAAACCACAATAAAACCCCAATAGTCAAAATAATCTTGATCAAAAAGAACAAAGCTAGAGACATTACACTACCTAATTGTAAAATATGCTACAAAGTTGTAGTAACCAAAATAGCATGGTACTGACCTAAAAACAGACACATAAACCAATAATAACAGAATAATAGACCTATGGAACAGAATAAAGAGTCCAGAAATAAGTGCATATATTTTACAGGAAACTGATTTTTGACAAAGGTATCAAGAACACACAACTGGGAAAAAAAAAAAAAAAAACAAAAAAAACCCAGTCTCTTCAATAAATAGTGTGGGGAAATTGAATATCCACATGCAGAGGAATGAAATTAGCCCATTATCTCATACCACATACAAAACACAACTCAAAATGGATTAGAGATTTAAATGAAAGACTTGAAACTGTAACATTTCAAGAAGAAAACAGAGGCAAATTGTATCACACTGTTCTCACACTGCTATAAGGACATGGCTGACACTGGGTAATTTATAAAGGAGAGAGGTTTCATTAACTCACAGTTTTACAGGGCTGGGGAGGCCTCAGGAAACTTATGATCATGACAGGGGTGAAGCAAACATTTCCTTCTTCACATGATGGCTGCAAGGAGAAAAGAAGAGCAAAAGGGGAAAAAGTCTCTTAAAAACCATCAGATCTTATGAGAACGAACTCACTTTATCACCAGAACAGCAAGAGGTTAACTGTCCCCATGATTCAATTACCTCCCGAAGGATCCCTCTCACTATTTGTGGGGATTATGGGAACTACAGTTCAAGATGAGATTTTGGTGGGGAAACAGCTAAACCATATCGAGAACATTCCTGATATTCCTATAGGGAATAATTGTGTGGCTCTGACCCCAAAAACACAGGCAACAAAAGGAAAAACAGCAAACCGAATTGCACCGAACTAAAAAGCATCTGCACAGCACAGGAAACAATCAACAGAGCAAAGAGGCAACATAAACAATGGGAGAAGATATTTGCAAACTATCTATCTGATAAGGGGTCAATATTCAACATACATAAAGAACTCAGCAAACTATCACAAGAACAGAAAACCAAACACCGCATGTTCTCACTCATAGGTGGGAATTGAACAATGAGATCACTTGGACACAGGAAGGGGAACATCACACGTCGGGGCCTGTTGTGGGGTGGGGAGAAGGGAAAGGGATAGTATTAGGAGATATACCTAATGTAAATGACGAGTTAATGGGTGCAGCACACCAACATGGCACATATGTACATGTGTAACAAACGTGCACGTTGTGCACATGTACCCTAGAACTTAAAGTATAATAATAAAAAAAAAGAAGAACTCAAGTAACTCGGCAGCAACAAAGCAACCAGATGAAAAACTAGGCAAAGGACCTGAATGGATGTTTCTCCAAAAAGGCATCCAGATGGTGAACATGTATATTTTAAATATGTTCAACACTAATAATCAGGGAAATACAAATCAAAACCACAATGAGATGTCACCTCACATCTGTTAGAATGGCTTTTATCAAAAAGACAAAAGATAAATTTTGGCAAGGATGTGGAGAAAAGAGAACCCTGTGCATAGTTGGTGGGAATGTGAACGAGTATAGTCATTATAGAAAAACATACGGAGGTTCCTAAAAAAAAATTTATTATTTTAATGTTAGACAAAAGCATCTCATTTTTTATATTAGTTTTATCACATGAAAGATGTGTAAACTTTGTGTTGGTCTCAGAGCTTTGTTGCTAAATGAAGGTGAAAATGAGATGAGCCATGTAACCCCCCAGAAACAGCGTCTAACATAGAATAACTATGATGGTGAGGAGTAGGAGGAGGAGGAAAATATGAGTGCAAGTCTGTTATGGAATACCTGGTTAGAAAAGTGGCATCAATGGCGTTGCCTTTCTTGAGAAATTAACTTCTCACGTTATATTACCTAACATTAAGTACAATGAAGTATTGGACTTCAGGAGCCATTTATGGCACTTTGAAATCCATTTTTTGTTTTCTTTCCTTTTTAATAATTCTACTGTGGTATTTCTCTATTCATTAAGTGCATACATGTCTTTCTTATGTATATTTTAAAAAGCCATCTTGAATTTTGTTGTTTGAAAGATTGGAATTTCTAGTTTTATTTTTCACTTTGTGTTCATATTTGGCTGTATTACCATTTTATTTTTCTTGAGACAGAGCCTCATTCTGTTGCCCAGGCTGAAGTGCAGTGGTGTGATCTCAGCTCACTGCAACCTCTGCCTCCTGGGTTTAAGCAATTCTCCTCCCTCGGCCTCCTGAGTAGCTGGGACTACAGACCTGCACCACCATGCCTGGCTAATTTTTGTGTTTTTAGTAGAGATGGGATTTTACCATGTTGGCCAGGCTGGTCTTGAACTCCTGACCTCAAGTGATCCACCACCTCAGGCTCCCAAAATGCTGGGATTACAGGCATGAGCCACTCACCTAGCCTTATTACCTTTTTTAATGACTGTTGATATTACTTAATTACTTTAAACACATTGTTTATTATATGTGTGTACATGACTGCATATATATAAAGTTTGTGATAAAAGTTACTTCCCTTAAAGAGAGTTATACAATCTTAAGAGAAATCAGAGTATGTTTGTTTATTTTAAACACTTCTGCAGATTGAATTTTATTAGTAAGAATTCATTTCCCAATGCATATCTCAAAATTATTGAGGCATTCGTTTTTGTATTTCAAAACACAGTATACTTTTATTATTGGTAATTTTCTCCTCTTCCATTCTATATTATACTAAGACAATTTAATTATTGGTTGCTTTATATATTTTCTTTTCTTTCCCTTTTTTCATAGAAAGTTTTATTTTCCAAAGTGTTTAGAGTTCAAGATACTAATTAGTTTTTATTTTAGCAGATGTTACTTCATTTTTTCCTTTCCTTTTACTCCATGTTAACATTGTTGCTCAGAAAATAAAAACAAATATAGTAGGATTGCTGCATTTGGGTCTATATGAATAATGAACTTGTGATGTACTTGATCTGTGAGACCATAGATAGTAACTCTAATGCAGAGTCAACTTAGTGAAAATTAGTGCTCTAGGCACTTTTCATACATTATTTTATTTAATCATTAAAGTGACATCATTATTCCCACTAAAAGAAAAGTCAGAATGTGAGTAATCTTACTAAGGTTAAATAGTATTCCCAGCAACAAATAGTTAAGAGAATGGTTGGAGTTTCTAACCTGTACCTGTCCCATTCCAAAGATCGTCCCCTCCCCTCAACTCACCTCGACAATCAGTTCTTTCCTTTCAACTGTGTATTTACTCATTTCATTGATTTTCTAACTCCTTAAACATTTAATGTCCTCGTTATAGGACTCATAATTATCCATGCTTATGTAACTTTTAATTAATGCTTATTAACTTCCTTCCCCATAAATGATTTAAATGTGTCCATAATACTGAAAAGTATCATCTTTAAATTAAAATATTTTAACTCCCACATTTATTTGCCACTTTTTCACTCCACGCTTAATTTTTAACTTGTTACACTTGAGAATATTTTGAAATTGGTGTATTCTTATTTTAGTGTCATTTTCTTTCTAAATAAAATGGAAAAATATATATTAGACTTTCCCTGCTTTGCAATCAGCCCATTTTCTCCGCAGTCTTGATTTCTTTTCCATTTCGTCTGTAGGATAAATTCTGCTGTTCTGAAAGTTCACAAAACCTTCCCTGCCAGGATTTGAATGATGGCCCTTCGGCTCATCCCACTAAACTTTCCTGCACAGTGGCTCATGCACCAGAAGCCCACAGAAGGTGAGTTCCTTCCCCTTGCATGTGCTCCACTTTTTCTATGTTTTTTTCTTTCTTTTACTTTTTGTCCCTCCGGCCTTTTTGCCTTCCTGTGCCTGAGACAAAGATGATTTTCTTGTTGTCTTTCTACTTCCCCTCTTGTATTTCCGTCTCTCCATTTCATATCAAACTTCCTTCCATGTTTCCCTATCTTCCCTGTTCGTAGTTAACATTTTCACCTTCCCGATTTCATGGCATAAACAGTGAGCAATATTTTCTGAGTAATCTTAAAGAAGTTCCGTAACAACAATTTATTTTCATTGTTTTTTCAAGTTCCACTGCCAGGGTGCTCTTCCTTTTATTAAGTGAGCCAGGCCATAGACACATGAATCCAAGTAGC
The DNA here is from genome assembly GCF_003255815.1 of Theropithecus gelada. Classification (NCBI taxonomy): domain Eukaryota; kingdom Metazoa; phylum Chordata; class Mammalia; order Primates; family Cercopithecidae; genus Theropithecus; species Theropithecus gelada. The sequence continues at coordinate 22,207,951 of NC_037686.1, read as the reverse complement.
AGTTGGTAAAATAGTGTGTAGCATAGTATTAAGTATAACTTTCTCTGATGGGTCCTGAGGTTGGGAACATTTCTCCAGTCAACTAGGCACACTCTCAATGCAGAGACAAGCTCTCATTCACTTTCATGCTCAAGCCTCTGGACCTATTTGTCGAGTGAACAATGCACTCAGGTGGATAAAAACAACAAAATCAAATCCGAGGTTTTCCTCACAAATAACCAACTATAAAGCTATAGACAAACAAATGCTTGTCATTTTATCATTAACACCAGTATTTTTTGGGGGGAGTGGGGAGACAGTCTACTCTGCCTTAGGATAAAATGAGCTTATTTCACTATAATTCCATTGAATCATATGGCATGACTTTATTTTAGATAATTATACAATCCAATGTATCTGGATATATAAAGTATCATATGAAATATTTACTAATATTTTTAAGTAAATATAAATTTTCATGTCAATATTTAATTTGGATAAGCTTCTAGCCATTATTCATCATGTTTTTTTAATGCATACTTTTATAAATCTGTGATTAGTAAAAATTCACCAATATAAGAAGATTATGATATGTTGCAAATATTGTAAAGCTGGAAATGGCAGAAAAAGTAAAAATGAAATTATAAACTGAGATTTTGTTCTTAAGACAATGTGCTGTAAAGAGGAAAGTAGCAATAAAATAATAAAAATACAAAATATTTTTGTTTTATAAGTTTATTTTGGTAATTACAATTTGTAACATATATATAAAGGTATATAAGATAGTTCTACCTGTCATTTAAACAAGCCAATTCTAACATCACCATCTGTGGAAGAGAACAAAAAAATAAAAATAAACAAATAAGTCACTTCCACCCCACACACTCGCCCCTATGCAAACACATACATACACATCTTTTAGTTTTATATTAACCTGATGCCTATAACATGCCCATTAGGAAACTGGCAGATAAACAGTTTTCACATTCTAAAGTCCAAGACTGCATTAGTCAAATAGAACCCTTCAGCAGTTATGCTTTTTCTGTGTTTTCTGTCATCAAACTGCTTAACTTAAATTTTCCTTTATTTAAACAAAGTATGCATACATTCTAAAAATTAAAAAGTATATACTCATATAAGCTGTTGAATTAATTTGAGTTCTAATTATTTGAGAGTTATTTTCTTTAAAGGAAGAGGAAAAAACCACAAAACTTCACTACTGCTTTCTTGTTAGATGACAGACTCTTTTGTGTTTGAAGAAATGGCCACTGAATGAACATTAAGCAAGGGAGGCTCATTTTTATGACTGAAGGCATAACAAAATATAGGACATAGTTTGAAGAGCACACCTTCAGTGAAAACAAGTCAGCTTTCCCTGTGTATCTAGAACAAGAGAGAACAACCCAGGCCTTCTCTGGCTGCAGAGGTGAGCTACCTCACGGCCCCAGGCATGCTTTGCTTTCTCCTTTCCTGATCTGCCACTTTTGTGGCTCAGCTGTTTTCTCCTTATGCTTGTGGTAATTTAAGCTTGTGATGCTGCTCACTCTAGTTCAAACTCTCAAGGGACAAGGTGGTTGACTGTATTATTTTCTAAATATTCACTATCACGACATACCATGTCTCTTCTATGAGCCACTCTACGGAAAAACTGCACATGCCTGCTATCTTGACCACACCTATATCATGCCACTTGCTTGGCCAATGTAATGTGAGTAGAAGTGGTGTGTGTCATGCCCAGGTAGGTGCTTCAATAAGTCAGAATGTTGTTTACTATGTCCATTTCCCTTCAACCAGGAGATTGACAATGTTCAAATAGAGGCTTCTCTATCAATCTGTCTCCTGAACTGAAGACACTTGGAACAAATCTATAGTCAACCACAATGGATATGTACCATGAGTAAAACATTCTTGATTGTTATTTTACACCACTGAGATTTTAGAGTGATTCTTCTATCATAAAATAATATAGTAAATCCTGAAAAAGAAATTCTAAGATGGCCAGGTGCGGTGGCTCACGCCTGTAATCTCTGCTCTTTGGGAGGCCGAGGTGGGCAGATCATGAGGTCAGGAGTTCAAGACCAGCCAGGCCAACATGGTGAAATCCCATCTCTACCAAAAATGCAAAACAAAACAAAAAAATTAGCTGGGTGTTGTGGTGCGTGCCTGTAATCCCAGCCACTCTGGAGACTGAGGCAGGAAAATTGCTTAAACCCGGGAGGCAGAGGTTGCAGTGAGCCAAGATCACACTAATGCTCTCCAGCCTGGGCAACAAGCAAGACTCCATCTCAAAAAACAAACAAACAAAAAAGAAATTATAAGATTAATTGCCTAGCATTAACCTAAGGAATTTATTTCGGATGGAGCTATTGTACCAACTTATGGGTTGATAGTCAGCCTATACATTGACTACCTTTTAGTTATACAGCTATCCTCACTTAGTCATCTATGGTCCGCAGAGAAATTTCAGGTAGCAACAGACATGATGATCTGGTCATAAAGAATATCTCAGAGTAGGCTTTGGGCATGACATACATCCTTTAATAAAGGTCATTTAAATGGAAAGGCAACTTGCCTATTCAATATTAATTCAGTGATACATGCAATGTTTTTGAAATAATTATATATATTCTAGAGAAGAAATTCAGATATTAGGACATAGGACATAGCTATAAAAAGCATTTTTAAATTTAGAAAATGAATCCGTTTATAATTCCAACTATATCCATGTGCTAAATGTCATTGTGACATAATTTTAAGATTCACAAAATGAATTTTAAACCGCAGAGATTATATTTATAATGAAATCCTTTTTCTTCTTCTTTGTGAAGTAAAATGTCATTGAAGTAGGTTCAATGTGACCTTTATTCAGAGTTGCAACTATTACACTACATAAAATGTTCAAACTGTGCAGTGCCAGGTGAAATTATAGCAAGTGAAATCACTAAAGCACTCCTAGAAACATTGAGACCATTATGTGTTTATACATTTTCATTCATGTAGCCATTCATTCATTCCTCCATTTAATCAGTGAATATTTATCGAATGTTTATTATGTGCCAAGGACTATGCTAACTATTCAGAAAGCATCAGCAAAAAGCACACAGATCTGTTTGGAAGTCTTCCTCCTGACAAATGTCTTTAAAATAATAAGCAGTAATTCTAGTTATGTGCATTCCACATTCTGAGAATGTAAGACAATTAAAAGAAAACAAAACTAGCATTTTAGAAGAGTAGACCAGAATAAGGATATGTCATAAAATATTCAGAAAGTACATCATAATAGAAACACGATAGCATTTATTTACTTTCATGTCTTTGAGAAATACATTGATTAATAGATTATATGTTCTAAATAGTACTAGTGAATATCTTAAGTGAAATGTTTTCCCTTGAATAATTTTGGAAATTACATTTTTCAGTTAGCAAATATTTTGTTATATAAAATAATTTTAGTAAATCTCAGGGTATATTAAAATATTAATATGAATCACATAATACATATGTTATTTTAGCATTACAGGATTTCCCAAGATGACAAAAGCAGGTCTAATTTATTCCCTGAAGAAAGTAACATTTTAATATGAATGATGAAATAATATTGCATAGATTTTTAATACAAATAAATCTATAACAAGTATTTAAGGGAAGTACAGGTAAATCATAGATAGTTTAGATAAGAGCAAAATCACCCTTTGAAGTAAGATTAGAAGATATTTTTCTTGAAGGTAACCTTTATGTTTTGCCTTACAGATAAGAACAATTTCAATAGTCATAACAAAGAATAAATGAAGAGATTAACGTAGGGTAAGATTGACAAGGCTGTAACACAAGCGTGAGAAAATGTGAATGGTTCACTTTGGAGCATAGTTTTGCATAAAGTGAAGAACAAAGTTGAATTGATGGGAGGAACTTGATGATGGGGCACCTTAAATATTGCTTTAAAGAAACTAACTCATTCCACTGGAAATAGGGAGACAGTGATAGTGTTTTTCACAGAAAGCAGGATAAGTGTAAGTTTTTCACTAGAAAGTTTAATCTAACAGTAGAGTGAAGAATGCATTACAAATGGAAGATGGTAGCACTAGAAATAATATAAATAAAAGCAATTGAGGATCTTTAAAAATTTAAAGGAGGAGATAGGAGAAATTCAAAGGTATTAAACATAATGATGAAGAGAAAATACAATAGAGTAAGGCAGTAGAGAGTGGGAAGCTCAGAGAATCTTGTCAGAAAAGGGAAACTCAAAGTTCTTGATTTTGAATATCAAACAATTTCAAGAAATAAGAAGTTTAACAGGTGGTTATGTCTAAATCAGAATCAAAATATGTCTTATAGAATAAAATTAATTATGTTTATCCTAAGTTTATTATTTTTTCATAAATAAGGGTTTTCCCTTGACAGTAGAACCAGATTGCTAAATATACGGACCTTAAAAAAGCTCAACATTTAAAAAAATAAGTTATATGAGGACATCAGAAGTGTTCCTAATATGATAAAACTGGCCATGTATCATATTGTACATTACACATTATTGCTTGTCCACATGTGGTAAGTATATACACACTCCATTATACTTTTTTCTCTTTTGAAAACTTCCTTGTTGTAAAGAAGCAATAACATAACAGCCAACATAATACAATTAGATTTTAATGTGTATTTGACTAAAAGACAAAATAATTTGGGAGCAACATTCTTGTCTAATAAAACTTGTGGCCAACTTATTTGTAAGTCATGAGATTAAAAGTTCTTTGTATAAAAGGCAACATGATTCCAGCTATTCCATTAGTCCCCATTATATTTTTCTCCTGCCTGGTCAAATATGAAGAATGCATTGCACAATAAATACAAAATGATGAGTCATCTTTGTTATGAAAAGTTGAATACTTTTCTAGAAAATCCCCCTAGTACAAAATCTTATAAAATAATAATTCATTAAATGATATTTAGAAGAAACATTTTATTAAACATGCAATTTAAGCATCAAGGTCATATTTTAAGTAGCTAAGATGGTAATAAAGTGGTTGTCCAAAACTTTAAACATAATCATGTGACTTTTTGTCAGTTTAAAACATAAAAATAAAAGTTCATATTAGATTATTTCATATATATAGTTGTTTTTCAAAGGCCTACATGTAACTAATGTTTCCCATACTTACAAATACTGTTTAAACACTTTTTAAAATGATTATCTGGTTGTTTATAACATTCAGACAAGTGGTTACTCCTGAAGAAATATTACAGTTATCCTTTACTTTATATCTGAATTAAGTCAGTATTTTAGAATACAATTATTAGTCCCTTTTAATTGTGGAAGTTCTCTATCTTAAGGGAACTAAATTGTTATCGAAGTCACTTGAGATATCCAAGGTCTGTCATGTGGGACATAACCTCAGAGTCTTGACTGCCCTCCACTCTGGGCAAGTACTTTCTTCCTGCCTCAGTTCTTTCTGTAATCTCAATTCGTGTTTTTTCTTTTTTTTTAAAGCTGCCCAACTCTGCCCTGCAATCTTGTACAGCCTTTAGAATTGCCCTATAATGTTTCTTCATCACAATATTAAAGTATCTACTACTTAACTTTTCCTTCCAATTTTAGGGTGCAAACACGTTTTAAGATAAAGGTTTTCATTGCTGTATACTTCGCAGTGATTAGGGATGTGGAATGTACTAAACAACGTTTGCTTCACACTTCTAGCCTGCCAATAAATGGAAGAGTGCATGCCACCGAAGTCCATTTTAATGACAATTCTATAGGCTGTTTCAGATGATAGTAAATCTGTACTTTTTCTCTTGTATACCTATTCCACACTTTATTAAATGATATTTTTCTAAATAGTCCATTTCACTGTAGATACTTTTAGAAACAGAAGTCATAAAGTGCACTTTTGATGGTCATCCTGAAATACTAAAAATGCCTAAAAGATGCATAGTTTTCTAGAGAAGAGTGGACTATTCAAAAACAATTAAGATGAAATAATTAGAGAGAACAGATGCCTGACATAATAAAAGCCTGAATTATAAGGCTTGTAAAACTCTGTTCAATTACTTTGAAATACATATAGTAATCTGAGTCAAAGACTAATTAAGTGAATACAGATTAATTATATTAAGAGACAAGGATCATTTACAATTTGGCTAGTCAAACTTTTATGGTGGAAAATGGTAGATAAATATACATTCTTTTTCTCCCCTTTTCTTTCTCCTTTTTTTTCTCTTTTATTATACTATTAATGAACAACTACTTTGAAAGCTGGTAATAAAGCTAAGTAGAATAAATTTACATTTGGAATTTAATATATATTTTAATACACTTAGGTGTTATAAGCGGCCATTTTATTTTTTTAAATAGCTCACAGTTAAAGGCAAAGATACATTTAGGGATAATGTATTCATTTGTTTTCCTTCAGCTATGAGTAACAAATAGCCTTTTTCAAATTGGCTCTGAGAAAAATGACAACATTATCCCATATAGCAGGATATTCAAAGGAAGGGCCAGTGCCAGGTGTGGTGAAACTGAGTCCTAGCTCTGTTTCTCAGATTTTCACCTTATTTATCATGCCAGTCTTCCTTCAGTCTTATTGTTTTCATGTTTGCAAGATGGCTATTAGCAGAACCTAGGGCAAGTGACCTTTTTTTTTTTTCTTTTCATATCTAGGGTGGAAAAAAATGAAACTTCTCTCATAGCCAAGAGATTAAAGTTATTTCTTTATATGGATCAAGTCAGTATAGGACTTGTACCTACCTTTAACGACTGATGTTTATCTTGAGAGTATTCTCTTCTATGTCCTGATTCAACTTAGCCTGTTTCTGTGTCAATTACAGACAAGTATGATTGTTTAGACTGGTCAGGAGCCACCTCTGGACAGAAGGATAAAGTTAGCTTCCTGTGATTTACAAAGTCTTTGTAGGACACAAGGAGCCAGATGAACAAAATTGGGATTATTTTACACAGAATAAGAAGTAATAACTAAATATCAGGTAAACAACCAATTATATCTACTACAGAAGGAATTTTATTTCTTCACTTTAGAGCAAATACTTAAAAATGGTCAGTTGGAAACAAATTTCGTAAGTTTCTGATATTTGAAAATAATTATATGTTCTCAGAAATATTTGTTTTTACTACTTATTCAATAAATATATTTTTACTACTTAATATGTGTTGGGCACTTATAGATATTGATAATGTGACAGTAAATAACGTAACACATGTAGTCTAAACAGCGGAGTAGAAAATGTGCACAATGAAGTAATAGAGTGGGGACCACACCGGTCCATGACCTAAACCTTCTTTGCTGAACTCACTGCAGGGGGTGTACACATTTTACTTTATGACCCTCTTTCATGTGGTTGTCATGGGTGGAACCCTGGGCAAATATTCAACCTGAATATGACCACCAACTTACTCTCTTTCATTCAGCATGGTCTTCTCCTAGAGAATATCTAATTTAGAACATTGCCCCTCAACACTGAATTTGAAATTGATTCCTCATGTTCAGGACATTCAAAAAGTTTTTTAAACTTTCTTTTAAAAAGTATCCAACCACATTGACCACTTAAGAAAAAGAAGTCTTGTGCAATTAAAGAAGAATAAGGAGGAAGAAGAGGAGGAGAAGGAAGAGAGGAGTAGAGAGGAGCAGGGGAAAAACATACATACAAAAGAACCACACAAAAGACTGAGAGTTGATTCTGATGACATTTTCTTTCTTAGGTAGTTTTTATCTAAGCTCCAGACTCATTATCATCCTTGTTTTCTACAAGCCACACTAACATCATCTTAATACATTATTTTATTTTTTGCTGAAAAGCATCTTGAGTCCTGTTTCTGTAACTTGTGATGAATTAATTCCTAAATAATGTAGGTCACATGTGCTAATAATCTTGTTATATTTGTTGTGCACTTCAGGCAGTTTACATAAATGATGGGATATTAGAGCTGAACATTTATTCAAGCTAACCCTCTGGGACAATCAGTGCCCTAGTCAGACATACTCACTTAAAGAGTTTTCATCTATTAATGAATCACAAAGGCCACTCTTGGGGAGATGACTGCAAGTCCTTCAGCTCTTGCTAAAATCCAAAAGAAAATAAAAGAGAATTTCAAAATAAGTGTGACTCTAATGTTCAGGATGAAAATGTGAACCTATCTTTAAGTATATAATGTATTTTCCCAAGTACTATCCCTTGAGGAAGTTATTAACATAGCTAAGAAATATTTACTACTTCTTGCCTCTATCCACATGGTGAGATTTCATGTCCTGCCCCCTATAATACAGGTGGATATATCAGCAAGCTCCGGCTAAAGAATTATGAATAAAAGTGACATGCTTCATGGCCTATCATCTCCCCCAACTTTGCCATGGACACCAACAATGCTTGGGACGATGGCTGCCCGATCAACATAAATCCTTAAAAGAAGATGATGGGCTGATTTGACAGCTAAGCTCAGTACTAGGTAACTGAATATTTCATTTGATTGTGAAAATTTAGGGAGTGTTTTTAATGATCAGTAAGTCATTAAATTCTATCATATTTTTCCATAGTTTGATAAGACAAGCAGAGTTTTTATCTTTAGATATCTATTCACAGCACAACTGTACATATCAGTTTATACCTGTATGATGCTTTACAATCATTTCGCTGCCAACATTCAGCTGATGTCTCTATTTGTCCATACCAAATGGGTAAAATGAAATGCAGATAGTTTCTACTACAGAAGCAAAACTGAATGACAAGTGTTTTGAAAAAACTTCACCTGTGATTAATGTGTACAATTGATTTTTGTTTATGTGTAGTTAACATCTGAGAAGTTATCCATCTATGAAAGTAACAGCACATTGAAAAGATTGGTCCTCTGAGTTTCATATAGCAAGGGGAATATAAACGGAGTTGTGGGAAATTTCAGAAGGCTAAATAAACCAAATAAAGTTCATCTTCCATCTGGGTCTACTAGTCAATATTTTAAGCCATCTTCTGGATGGAAAGGAAAGATGGAAATTTACACTATTGTACAGTTGTTATTTTGTTAAATACTATGTGTACTAATAAACTAAAGATCTCCTTTTGAGGTGATTTGATATGTTATTAAATATATGGGAATTAGAATGAATTATATTAAATTTGCTGTGAGAATATGCCTTGTGACTTTTCAGACAAAGCCCAAAAATATTTTAAAATTTGGGATAAAGAAAAGGACACTTATCATTGGCTTTTACTAGTTACTTGTTTACACATGTACAAAATCATATTTACTCATTTTTCAAACATTATAAATATTTTTCCTCCTTCCCTGTTGTCTGAAGTTAAAGCCATCTCATGATGACCTTTTCAGTATTCTGTAATTTGATTTGCTTGCCATACTCACCTTTCCCTGTTTTCCATCCCAGGAAATATGATTGGAACAGACAACCAGTCAAAATGGAGAATATTAAAAAGGTCAAAGTAGTAAAATATACTGTCCAATGTTTCCAGGAAATAAAAGAATATTTACAGTTTAATATGTGCCTTAGATGACAAGGCGTCCAAAGAAACAAAAGTAAGCAAGATTGTATTTAGCTTATGATAGCAAATATAACAAGCAAAGGGATTCAAGAAGGTGTTATAATTAGTAGTTATCCCTATATTTATTATTTTGAATGTTTAAAAGAAAGCCTTCTTGTCGATATGTCAGAAGTAACTTTGAAAGTTGAGAAGAGAAAAAGATAAAACAACGGCCTTAATTTTATAATTTTCTAACTGACAATGCATGAAATAATTCATGTTCTCATGGTTTACTGGAATTAAAATTCATCATGTCCAATTAAATTGAAAAAATGCATACATAAGATAGAGCTGGGCCGTCCATTGATGCTTTTCTTTTAGAGTGAGGAATTATTATACGGTTATATTTATAACTAGCCAAGGTTTTATGACAGTAAGGTTTTATGACAAGGATTTACAAAATTTTGTATGTCTGCTTTCTAAGCAGAAATTATATGCTTTCTATGAATATTTTTTAAACATATTTTTAATTTGCATAAGTGCATTTTATATTATTTCAAACCGTAGAAGCTCAGCATAGGCTATCATATCCTAGCATTTTATAGAGGTAAGACATTCATCCTCTTACACAGTAAGTGTTTTTTAATATTTAGTACTGTATGTTCTCAAATTCTTTGACGAATTTGCAAATATATGGTAGTAGCCAAGATGATTTAGATCTTATTAAGACATAAAACATTAAGGAAGTTAAAAAAGAAGCATAAGCTGATATAAAGTATCACCAAAAAAAAGAGGATAAAAAAATCCTCATAAGAGCATCAATATTTGTTATTTAAAGCCTACTAAGTTTTAGTTAGAACTTAAAGAAGAAGGAACAGCATTAACCAAGGTACATTAAAAAATGTGACAATTTTCAAATTTGAATAGAGGAAGGAGTATACTATAAGAATTGGAACTAATAGAAGTTGTCTATAAAATGTAAGTTGGGCTTGAATAGATTGTTTTCGATGTCAATCTCCAGATTAAACAACAACTAAACAAGTTCTAGTCATTTTGTGAAAAGGATTCCAATGAAAGAACATTATCAGAAAGAAGCCAGGGTATTTTATTACCTGAAACACATAGGTAGTAGTAAATGTAGGTCAGAATCTTGTGGTCCATAACAAATGGGTAAAATGAAATGCAGATAGTTTCTACTGCAGAAGCAAAACTGAATGACTATCAAGTTGTATTAGGAATGCTGCCATACGAAGACCATTTTTAGAAAGCGATGTATTTGTTTTTAGAAAATCTTCAAGAAGGCAGCTGTATTTATTAAACATAAGGCTACCATGAGAAGACAAAGATGGAGATAAGTGGACAATGCAACAAAACCAGAATTGCTGCGGGTGTAAAATCTTCATTGCAGGCATAAGATAGGGAAGGTAATTGAATTACTGATGCATAAAACAATAATTTAAAAACTAAGAAAAGCTTCCAGAATGCACAGGAAGTTAATCAATTTTTTAAAAATCGAAAATAGTAACAAATAGAATGGAGAACACCTGGAACCAATCAATATTGGTTGAATAATTAATATCCCTATAAAGAAAAGAGATAATAAGAATGAGGCCATGATTTTTTTTTTTTTTAAAGAAGCTAAAAGAAAAGCATTTTAGACATAAGGAAACATCCATCAGCCATTGAACAAGCATAAAACAAGAAAAATGCCTACCAAAGCAAATCTAGATTTAGAGAATGCATTGAATTGTCAAACAAACTAACGTAAAGATAGTACGGTGTGAAATATTTTGAAAAGTGTTGAAGCAAGGAGAAAGGAAAACTCATGCAACGGGATAAAAATCAAATGAAATTCAACTGAGGATATTGAAAAGATAATTTCCAACGTGTGATTTCCAGTGAAGTTGTTGGTAATTTATAAGAATGCTAAAGAAATATTGTCAGTAAATACATAATCCACCAACTTATTATTCGTTAAATATGAAATAATTTTTCCAAATTACCAAAAAAGTTTAAAGATCTCAACATAACAAAAGTTGATAATTTTTTTTTTTTTTTTTTTTTTTGAGACGGAGTCTCGCTCTGCCGCCCAGGCTGGAGTGCAGTGGCCGGATCTCAGCTCACTGCAAGCTCCGCCTCCCGGGTTCCCGCCATTCTCCTGCCTCAGCCTCCCGAGTAGCTGGGACTACAGGCGCCCGCCACTGCGCCCGGCTAGTTTTTTGTATTTTTTAGTAGAGACGGGGTTTCACCGTGTTAGCCAGGATGGTCTCGATCTCCTGACCTCGTGATCCGCCCGTCTCGGCCTCCCAAAGTGCTGGGATTACAGGCTTGAGCCACCGCGCCCGGCCAAAAGTTGATAATTTTTTAAACTACCTTGCAGAAGTAGAACAACTGTAAATGTTAATTGCAATTATATACTTCCATGCAGGACTTCTACTAGAGTACAGAATTTTTGTGAGAGAAACTATGTTTGCTTTCCTTTAGTCCTAAATTTTTAGCAGAGTATCCACAAAAATATATTTTAAATGTTAAAAATATATACATAAGTAAAATGCAATGAAAAAAATCTGTGTACATCTGCTATTTTATAATGTTTTTTTTTAATTTTTACATTTATTTTACAAAGAAAGTAAATAAAAAATAAATGTGGAAGGAATTGGAGAAAATCTAACTAAATAAGTGGAGACATATGCCAGCCATGTTTACGGAAAGGAAAATATTGTACATGTTGGAATTCTCTCCAAATTGATCTATAATTGTAAAGCAATTTTAAAGTGCATATGAATGTCTAAAAAAGCAAAAGCAAGAAAAAGCCCTCTGAATAACAATAAGGACTGGGAATGTTAGCTATAAGGTGTCAGGGTCCATAATAATTCATAATGGGTTTCTCTGAAACATGCTGTACTAAATTATCAATGAAATAGAATGAGTCCAGAAATGTATACCTATATGGACAAAATATTGATACATAATACAATTGGCCAGCCATATCATAGACCACAAGAAGAGTTTTGCAATAAATGGAGGTAAAATATAATTATTCATATAAAATGAAATCAATCCCATACTTTACCTCATACATAAAAACGAATACATTCCACACAGATTAGGAAATTAAAATATTCACACAAAACCTCAAATAATGTTAAATGTATTTATGCAAGTGTGTGTGTTTTTTTAACATCATAGAAACACTGCTGACTCTAAAACTTGATGAGTTTGCTTAAACATAAAATAATTCAAGACACCTTAAGTAAAATGATAATTGTTGACCTTGGGGAAGAAAACATAATTGAAGTTAAAAATCCAGTGGATAAATTTCATAGTAGATAAGACAGCTGTAAAGACAATGAATAATCCAGAAGACAAGTTAAATAAAATACTTGACTTAAGTATGGGATAGGAAAAGAATGTGATTGAGCAGATGTAATGTTTGAAGAGAAAATGGCTGAAATTCAAGAAGCATGAGAAACCAAAGTAGGATGAATGCAATAAACTATTCTTAGACTCATCATGGTAGAACTACATGGAATCAAAAACAAAGAGAAAAAATTTAGGACAGTTAAAGAACAAGGTTATTATTTGAAATGGAACTAAAATTAGAATGCCAATGGACTGAAGGAAAAAACAGGAAGACAAATGACAATGGAATGGTATTCTGAAGTACTAAACACAAACAATTGGCAGCCATTAATTCCATACCTAAGTAGCTTGCAAGAATAAAGGTGAAATAAAAGCATTTTCAGGGGAAGAAAGAGAGAATTTACAAATATTAATTACATAAATCAATAATCCAACAACAGCACAAAAGACAATAATAATATCTAAGGAGACTTAGAAATACATAGAACCAAAGTACAAACCTGAAATAGCAAGTAATTCAAGAAGAAAGTAACCAGTTAAAATGATGCATGGTCTTTTTATTGTCTGAGAAGATCTAATAACTCTTATTTCAATTAGACTTTGATAAGAAAGATTCATTTTTTTCATCTCCAAGTGTTGACTGAATAAAATACGGTCATTCATTTGTCATTGTTAGGCAATTATGTCATTCTGCCAGTGTCATAGAGTGTACTTCCACAGATCCAGATGCTATAGCCCACGACACACTAAGACTGTATGGTGTAGCCTATCTCTCCTAGGCTGCAAACCTATACAGTATGTTACTGTACTGACTACTGTCTACAGTTGTAACACAAAAGTAAGTATTTTTGTACCTAAACATATCTAAATGTAGAAAAAGTACAGTGAAAATACAGTATCATATTCTTAGCTGAATGCTGTTGTATATGTGTCCAGTCTTGACTGAAATGTCCTATGGGTTGCACGATTGTAATAAGCAATTCTTGGTGTAACAAATGATTCCCAAACTTAAAACAACAAATATCTATTTCACATGGTTTCTGAGAGTTCAGAATCCACGAGGTCATTTGGGTGGTTCTAAATTTGGGTCTTTCATGAGGGTGGCTGGACTGCACCTTGGAATTGTAATTGAGACTGGAGTTTTCCGTTTCCAAGATAGCCCATTCATATGGCTGTGGCTGCAGGTTATGGAACTGACATAGGACTGCTTGGATGTCCTCAATCCACTGAAGCTACAAGAACATCCAATAGAAAGCATAGGAAGAAGTAATAATGTCTTTTATTTCTGAATCTCAAGACACCACATGGTCATTTCTACTATATTGTAATGGTTAGAAGCGAATCACATAGTACCGCCCACACTTAAGGATCAAGAGGAGTTGGGTTCTGCCTTTTGAAGGGGAAGGTTATTAAGTAATAGGTGAACATCTTTTAAAACCACCGCATCATCCTGCTAGAAAGTCCAAATGAGAGGTCATCTACAGACATAGCTAAAGCTATTTAAGGCCAAGAATGTCTTTCAGTAAGGAAAGATGTGCTCAGAATGAATTACTGAAATGGGTTAAAACTTAAAATAATAAGGCAAAACACAAATAGCTTGTCAAGATTCAGCATGCATTATCCTTCTGCTTAGCAGACACAATCACTAGCAAGATAAAGGAAAATCCTATCACTCTTCCTCCATATAATATATTTTCTGGATTGTTTTCACAAGGACTGGTTAGATTCCTTAAAGATTCAAATAAGAGCTATTTAAAATTATATGTGCTTTCATTGTAAATGTTCTACTAGCCAATCTCCTGTTTATAACATAAAGAACATACATTAAAATTATGTTTTGGGGGTAATAAAATGGTATTTTATAGCAATTGTGATTACAATAACATTCTTGGTTTATACTTTATGCTCACTTTTTATGACTATGCTGACTTTTTATGACTTTACATTGGGGAAAGGAAAAAAGCGCAGCTATTTTACTAGGATTGTATTTTAATAACTTGAGCTAACGGATTTTCTACATTTTGTGCACAGAACAGAACTGATTTATGAGTAAGGATGAAAGGGTGTTCATCTTTTATTCCCCAAATACTCCTGTTCTAGCAAAATGTCAATTTAAATTGATTGGTTAGCTAGTGCAGCACACTACAGGATACAACTCAGGGAATGGTATGTTCACCTAAAGCTTGTAAAGCTAACATTTTACTAATTCTGAATACATTTTCCAAAGGTTTAAATGAGTAGTCTTTTTATTTTACATGTGTTTTTTTATTATAGTTTGTTAGTTGAAGTGACAACTTGTGCGTCCTTGATTTAACTACTAGTAATCATTTCATGTGAAGTTATTTTCATGAAAAATTTTATTTACTGATTGATATTCATTAAGAGTTAGATCAAGTATTATAAAAGTGGATAAAGTAAATTTATAATCAGAAATTATATATAGTTATTTTTACCACATTGTTAGGTTTCGTGAAAATATAAAATCCAATTTTTCAAAATAAAAATGCAGTATCTTTTAGAGACTATATTAATATAATTTACATGCATTTTAATTCTAGTTGTTTTAGTATCAATGTGGTTTAAAAATATTTGTGTTCACAGGAAAAATGTTGTAATCAAGTTAAAGTAACAAATATGCTGAAAGCTCCTAAGATGCTTTCAATTTTAGTAAAATAATGCTCATTTTAAGTTCCATGGAATCAAACAAGATTCTAGGCTCATATTCACGATGATCAATAATGGATGCATCTCAGGAATGAGTAGCAATAAAGACATCTATTTTACGTCATCATTTTCTTAGTTTTTCAAAATACTCATGAGGTTAATTTCACTTGTTTACTATGTTACTGATAGAGAATTGGTACTCCATATTTGAGTTGGATTTTTGAATTTCTCTAAAACTGGATAGTCAGTTATTTTTATTAATTATGAATGTTCTTTCACCCGCTTTGATTGTTCTACTTAAAATTAACGTATTGGTATATTAACATTAGGCATTTAGGTGGTTTATTTTCACTTAGTTTACTCTATAACAACAAAGAAAAATATATTCCTTAAATTTAAATGAAAATATTGTTAACATGCTAACTTTGATATACTTTCATGCTGCAGAGATTATTATAACTATTTTACTGGGTTTAACTGGATTATAATGAAAATTTATGAAAAATTCTGAAAAGTTTCTTCCTTCTATCTATCTTTCCTAATTTTAATACTAAAGATGTCTTCTCACTGTTTTATAAATATCACCTTTTTATTCAAAGTAGGAACCTACGTGGTGCATCCATACTATTAGAAACTGACCAACAACTTAGAAAATAACCGATGCCCATCTTTCAAACCTTTGCATAGCATATATAATTCATATTAATATTAATAGGTTATGTTCATAGTATCATGGAGATATTGAAGCCTGTTCTGCAGTGAAACTTGACCACTTATTAAACAAGATAGTAAACAAGCACTTGCTGATCCTAAGTCATTTGGGAGCAGCATGTCTTCATCTTCACATTGGTGTGCTTCAGAAAACAGAATTAACTTCAGGTAGCTTTGACCTTCTGTGCTGAGGGGTCACAATTGGCCAAATTCTTGATACTCCATCATTTTCTTAAGGAACCATTTGTGAGTTCCATTTTCACTCAAACATCCTCAGCTCTTCTCTTTGTTATACTTCTGCTTTTAGTCTTTAGAGTCAGAAAGTATGGGAGTCTTACGCTATTTCTTAGAAACCATTCAAATAAAATTAATTGCAAAATTACCAGCATCTGCCAACTTTTCAAAGTTACTTTAAATATTCTTATAACTTATATTGAAATTTGGATAATTTTATTTTAGTTTGTTGATGGATTGATAGTGGTGTTTGAAAGCATGTTACTCAGAGTGTCATAATATATGATCAGCTGAATCTTTTCAGGCTAGCTAAGATTGTCCTATTTTATTTTAAAACACTCTTGGAATTGGTCAGTCATGTTTTCCTGTGTATATCTATATTTTACTTTCATACATAATATTATTTATTAATAGAATTTAATTCTATTTTGAAAAGTCACAATTTAGACTATATCAATCTTGAAAACTAGAATTCATCATGTTAAGAGGAAACACCATTGTTCAAAAAAGACACAAAGGGAAGTTAGGTGTAAAACTTGAAATGAAAATAGCTACTTTCAGGTCATATAATTATAAATTATAACACAGTTTTACAAATCCTTCTATTAGTAAAATATTGTTCTTTATATAGCAAAACAAGAGTAGATACATGGCTTGCTTAAGTTCATTTTACCATTATATAATATCTATATTTAGTGCTGATACGAAATGTTGTCTTAATCCATAACATTTAATTGAATTAGAGTAAATGACATGTATCATTTAAGAGCCGCACACCTACCCCGATTCCCACAGAAGTAAGCAGAACACAATCTCAGCTCTGTCAAGGAAATTGTGCTCTTCTCTTTCATACCTTGGGCACATACTCGGTGAACCACACTGCTATTGTTATTGTTGCTGTTTTCTTGCTTTGTTTTTCTGAAAAGACAAATTTTTTTTTCCTTTAATTGTATCAGTGTTTGTTTTGTTTTGTGTTGTTTTAACCAGTATTTTCAGCTCCATTCTCTTATCTCTTATTATGGATGACATCAGTGGAGGACTTTATAATTTTTGATGAGTTATTTTTAGAATTTTGAACCTCACTATACTAGTGGATGGAATGAATACTCTTTCTAGCTCAATTTCTATATTTCTTTTTTTCTCTCCCCTTCCTCTGCTCTGGCCATTCTGTCCTGTCATGATGGGCAGATTTAAAAGTGATTTCATTATTCATAAAATGAATGATTATAAGACATGAGAATTTCATGTTTGTGTCAAGGTTTACTACTGATTGATATATTTGCTATTCAAAGTAAAACTGAAGGTGAAATAGCTGGGACAGTATCTGTCTTGCTTTAGATAGAAGATAAAATGAAACTTTCTTAGAGGGAGAATACTCTATTATTTTGGAATTACTTCATTCTATCATTTTGGAATCTTGGCCTCTGCTATGATTTTTCAAATGCTTGTTAATGTCTGAATCCATCTAATGGACTTTACATTCACTGGATAGCTCACGTTCTTTATGTTCTTCTCTTGCTTAACTTTGATTTTATTTCCAGATGCTCCTTAAATTTCAGTTGGGGCCCTAACTTGTTTGCTACCAAACTCCAAATGATGTTCAGAAGAAACCGTTAGGACCATCTGTTTTTAAGGGGTAAATGCTCTTTTGCATGGCATATTCATATACAGAGACATATAAGTTGAAATTTTAAACCAGAGATATTTCTCTATTTATATGTACGTGTTGTTGTTTCTTGCCCCTTTCCCAAAAGATTCACACACACATGTACACACGCACAGGACATTAGCACTCATGAGAATTCTACTGTGTATTTTTGCTGGCAAAGTGGTTGAATGTAACTTTCTAACAATAATATTTCCATTGATAGGTCTGTGACTAATGCAAATTTCTTAGGTAAAAAATATTAATCCCTCACGTCATTTTTTCCATTTTACTATATTATTTTACATAACATAGTTGTCAAAAAATCTTCCATTTGTTATTTATTGAATACTGACTAAATGAATACATTTTTGAAAAATTGATTTAACAAACTTCTCTTAAACTACTACTACCTTAGTGTGTATGGTATTCTGACAAATTATCCTATCTGATCTTTATTTCTTGAAAACCCTACATATATAGGAAGAAATATTCTCAGATAAACTATTAGAAACATGTTAAATTTTCTGCTTGTTGCCCATATAACACTTCTAGCCATGTGTCCTGAAATGATTATCTTCATTTCTGTAATCTCTATATCCAAGTCTAAGTTAATTTTTTTCTTTCTCATCCACCTTTCTTTTAGTATTTCTAGTACCTACTTTATTCTCTTAAATTCATTTCTCTTTTTTAGGTGAAATGTTACTTGTATTTTTTGATTGCTGATTTAACTTTCTTTCTTTGCAAAATAGATACAGAACAAGATTAAATATTTTTCTTCTGACGTATTTTTTTCATATTCTTAAGTAGTTTTCTCAAACTAATATTTTTAAATGTTTTTGTTTTAGGTATTACCAACTATTGGAATATGAAAAAAACCATCAGATCTTATAAACTCTCATATACTATATTTTCCTCTAATTTTCCAATATTGCTATTTTGAGCTATTTTTAAAATTCATATTGAATATGGTGTTAAACAAAATTTTAAGTTGGTCCCCAAGATGTTTGGCCCTTGGTGTTACATCATGTAAAATCACCTCCCCTTGAGTGTAGATGGAACCTGTTACTTGCTTCTAGCCAAAGCAATGTAAGAAAGGTGTTGGTTGTGAGCCCCTTGATTTGATTACCTTATATGAGACTCTGTATTAGCAGACTGGAGAAAGAAATACTCCTTCTGGCCTTGAGGAAGCAAACGAGCAATGTGTTAGCTGAGTGTGTTTCTTCCTGGAACTCAGGATTGTTTTACAGGAAGTGGAAAGGACCACATGGCAGGGAACTGCTGGTGGCCTCTAGAAGATGACAACAGACAGTAAGAAGCCAGGACTTTCAGTCATACAATCACAAGGAAATGAATCTTGACAACAATAACATAAATCATACATTTGTATGTCTTTAAGATGCTAAGTTTTGTGATAATTTGTTATATGGCAATAGAAAATAAGTATTAATACAATTCCTTACACTATCATAGCTAAAAATATAAGTTGCAGCTAAGCTTTGCAATATAAATTTACATTTTCTTTCTAGTGCAACGTATTTTTCCTTGAAATTAATGATTAATGTGCATTTCTGTTGTGTTTAGTTATCCATGTGCCTATGATTAGTTATCACACAATTCTCTGCTAGGCGCATAATTCTTCCCGCAAGGTATTCAAACACCTACACCTGGGGGATTCTCTCCTAGAGCCCCCTCTTCATGCTCCTGTAGAGAAAGGCTTCCCTCATTAGGTTAATGAACAAATGCCATTACAGCATTTCATTTTCACGTCAACCTGGAATGTCCTTTTTCTCTCTTCTGTGGTGAGCTTTTTGTTTCTCATTGAAAGGTTCTTGTATTGGTTCCAATCCCCAGAGCGCGCCAACAGACAACATCAGGCGGTGTGGAGGAACACGCTGTTTTAATGAGCGCCTGCGTGCAGGTAGTCTGAAGCCTAAAATGGCGTCAGCCCCAGATGAGGATGGGGCAGGGGTTTTGTAGTCCTCTGTAAACAGGAAGTATCCCAGTATGACGTGACTGCCGGAGGGCCTCTTTCTCGAGTTTCAGGGGTACCTGTCTTTCGGGCAGGGTAGGTGTTTCCTGTCCAGGGTAGGTGTCTTCTGGCTATGGCAGGTGTCTTTCGGCTGGCTCTCTTCGTGTTTCTGCTGTCTTGCTGATGCATGCTGCTGGCACAAGTGGCCTTGTGCCTTGGGACTGGACCTGAGAAGGGAGGAGTTACTTACCCCTTCAAACTTTCAGGCCCTGGGGAGAATCTTTCACTTATGTCCCAAGTTCGTTTACTTTTTGTGTCGGCAAAAGAGAACCTCTAGTAGTCTCCCAAGAAAGTGTACAAGGGAGATACACTTTGTAGCACAACCAATATCTTCAGATGTCCCTGCAGCACTGTCAGTCACTATGATTAACTTTCTACAGAATGAACTCTCACTACTGTTTCGGGAGAAGACAAGCATTCCTCTACCTGAGATGACTGAGAAAAGAAATCTGAATCTCCCTACTTTCAGTACCCCTCCCCTCCCCCTCCACATTAAAAGTTTCCCATGGCTACCGATTCCTGAGCCTTTCAAGTATTTGATATCAAGATCAAATTTTTAAAGTCTTTGGTGCCTTAAATTTCATCTCTCTTAGATTTACTATTTCAGGCAATATTTACCCACCTTTCTTCCAGTTTTCAAATGTTGTTGCCATCTCTTCTCATTTTCTTGTCATCAAGGATTTCCACCTTTTTATTTGTATCCAATTAGTATAGTTTCAGTTGGGTTTTAGGAAGTGAGAAGGCATTCATGTGTTCAGTGTGCTATTTTAAAACATAAACTCTGAATTATTTTACGAGACTCTTAATTGTTCAGCCAACCACTATGCGTTAGGACATAGATATTTTTTGGATAACAATCCTAATACAGATCATTATTTGTGAATACAAATATGTCACACTGCATACTGTATTATAGTATATTTGTGGTCTAAATTATTTTGTTTCAAAGTTGAAGCAAAGCTTTTTAACAATACACATTGTCTATTTGGTTAAATCATATGTGATGTAAATGTTTCCAGTTTCTAGAAATATGTTATATCAGTTATGCCATTAATCATGGAACTAATAGAAAGAAATAGCACAATGTTTTATTCTGTTGTATCAATGTACTTGTGATGGGAACATCTTTGATTCAATGCCTTATTTTAATGAAATTGCGGTTGCTCTCTAGCTTGAGGTTTCAAAACTGTCTTCAAATTCACAATAACTTGCTAGTTGATGATGCCAGCTACCTTTTATTACACTATTCAGAATAAATTGTGGCTGGAAGAGCTGCTCTATTAATACAGAACACATTACCTAAAGCTTGGGTAATTTGGGCTCAGGAGTTCTTTGTCATCTTTACAGTCTAGTGTTGCATTCACTGAAATAACACATTAAATTCGTATGTTCTTAAGCACCTGCCTTAATTGAAACCCATGGAAATGATAGCAAAATAACTGGCCTGAATAATAAATTACAGACAATCACAGTGCAATGAAAGGTGTCAAAAACATGTTTATATGGAGTCAAAGAACAGGGGCCCTGTATTTGATTTAAAAGTAAGGGCAGAATTGGAATTTCTTTCCCAATATTAAAGTGCAGATTGAAAGTGTGGCAGCTTGATTTTTTAATTTAACATTGCTTTGCTTTAATTGTGCATCAAAGAGGCATGAAGATGCTGATATGTTTTTATTTCTTTACATGCAGTGTCTATTCTGACTGTAAAATGGAGTTATTTAAGGCATAAGAATTTGTGGAGCTTGAACACAAATAGTCCAAAGCGCAAGGAGGCTTTGGGTGTCTTAATAATGAGTTCTGTAACTGAAATAAGAAGCAAAAAGCAAATGATTTGGGAAACCTAATGAAGAATCCAGGAGTTGTAAGTATTTTATTAAAAAGAAGATCAATTCATGGCAGATATTGCCTAGATGGCTCTGAAATTACATTGAAAAATTTTCAAACATTGTCATCACATAGAATAATTGGTAATACCAAAACCCTCTAATTTCTTATCAAGCTCTAATTGGGCTCTAGTCCTGTATAGATGGCACCATAATTTAGCTGCATTATAAACACATTTTTTTCCTTCACCAAATCAAGTTTTTTTTTAAGCTATGATTTCCCAATAAGGCAGGAAAATAGGATCTGGAGGCAGAAAACGTAAGGCTGATTCCACACTTCAGCTATAATGATAAATATCCTCTCCATAAGGTGTAGGCCAAGGAAATGACCTTGTAACTTCACTTCATCATTTCCTTTTACATAGAGCATACCCCAGTGGAATCCTCTAGGGGGTATTTCAACTCCCCAGAATTCTGTAATGGGGCCTTTAAGCACCCATGCTCAGGCCCACACCCACACTGAGGAGTGTACTTTCATTTTCAGTAAATCCCTGCATTCCTTCCTTGCTTTGTCTGTCTGTTTTGTCCAACCTTTTGTTCAAGAACTGGACGCCTTTCTACCATTGGCATATTTTGGTGAGCCAGCCCGGAGGAAGAGGTTAGCCCAAAGTTTGGAATGTATTCTTCTCCTTTCTCTTTTTCCTTTCTTCTCCAAACAGGCAAGCTCTTTTCCTTTCTAACCTGGGACCCTTGCTGGGCAGCACCTAAACATGGAAGCAACTGCAGGATTCTGGCCATGGCCAGTGAAACTGAGGGGTTTTCATGCAGAGAAGCCTGACCACTACCACCCTGTTCACTTAAGGAACCCAGGTCTTTTCCATTTTGTTTTCCTTTCTTTCTTTTTCAGTCTTCCAGAGGCTGTTTCCTAGTAACTCCTTGGAAATTGAGGGCAATTGGCTGAGGCGACTCCCTAGTACTGCCTGAAGGCCTAGAAATGAATGGAAATAATTGCCTTGCACCAAAGTGGGAAAGACTTTTTTTTCTTTTTTAATCTTTTCCACATGTGGTCTCTAATCCGTACATGTGGCATAGCTTGAAGCAAATTTGCACATGTTTCAGATAACTTAAACCTTCTTTTCTTATGCTAAATTCATCCCTTCCTCTATTCAACAGGCTAAGGGCAAAGGAAACCCACCCAGCCTCCAGTTCCTATCATTAAAGTTCATGGCATGGGAAGCATGCGAAAGCATGGCCTTATCAAATTATAAGGATGCTAAAAGTCAAGGATTATACCCAGGTACTGAAGGAAAGTTCATAGCAGGCTCTGGTGGGATCACATGCAAAGTAGCACTGGTTCCCACCTAAGTAAGGTCAAAGACATCTGAAACTCTTAAGACTGGACCCCACAGGAGGATGCTGTGTGGGTCCTGCAGACCTCAACCTGCACAAAGGGTTCGTGCTTGGCAGAGGTTCTGAGGTCTCCTTGGAAGTTTCTCTCACAGTTGTAATGCTGCTTGACCCCAAAATTGTTTAGAATCTGAATTGTACTGTCTATTGGGATAGTGGGACGGTGTTGCATGTCTCCAGGCTCTTGTGCTGCTGTTGTAAGCAGGGGGCCTGGTTAATGTTTGGTGCCCTCCTTTGGTACTGTGTTAGATATGAGTTAGAGAATCAATATGTCAGTATGTTCAGTTCTTTGCCTTCTACTTTTAAACTTGACTTCCTCATAAAGCAACCTTTTTACATGACCTGCTCCACCCTAACTCATTCCGATGACCTGCTCCACTCCGACTCATGCCAATTACCTGCTCCACTGGGACTCATTCCAATTACCTGCTTATTCTCCACCCTGACTCATTCTGATTTTCTGCCCTGCCATAACCATTTTTCCCGCCAAACCACTCACCCCGTCTCGCTCTTTAAATTAGCCAATCAGAATTAGTTTAGCCTGTGCAGTCTAACCCTAGCCAATAAGGAAATGACACAGCAGCAGGGGCCATATACATCAGGGATAAGAACCCCTTCCCCTCCCTTGTTCAAGCGTGCACTCACCATTGCTTCATCTGCAAGAGTGCACCCTTCTGTAGAAGTAAATTGTCTTGCTGAGGATTAAAAATAACATTTTATATTCGAGTGCTATTTCTGTGGCAGCATCAAAACTTAATTTATAACAATTGTTTCGTCGCAGTGCTCCTTGGAGTCTGGGGAGATTTAACCTTTAAAAATCAAACTGCCGACGGCATGGTGGCTCACGCCTGTAATCCCAGCACTTTGGGATGCCGAGGCAGGTAAATCATGAGGTCGGGCATTCCAGACCAGCCTGACCAATATGGTGAAACCCTGTCTCTATTAAAAATACAAAAATTATCTGGGTGTGGTGGTGCATGCCTGTAGTCCCAGCTACTTGTCAGGCTGAGGCAGGAGAATTGCTGGAACCCAGGAGGTGGAGGTTGTAGTGAGCCGAGATCGTGCCACTGCACTTGAGCCCGGGTGACAGAGTGAGACTCCGTCTCAGAAAAAAAAAAAAAAAAAAAAAGAAAAGAAAAAAATCAGACTGCTGTGGAGACTGCTTTAGCCGAAATTTTGGTTTGCCACCTGCCTTGGATTGTATATTGGGGTAAAATAAAAATGGCAAGCTTATATTGCTATCTTATGGCTAAGGTTCCAAGCTATTGGATCTTCGTTTATGTGTGTGTATACATGTCTATATGTGTTTATTTGTGTGTACTCTTATTGTTATATGTTTTGTCTACCAAACTGGCTTTTAGGTAAAAGAGCACTCATAAATTAAGCAAATAAGTCCAAGCAATTTTCAAGGACACGTGACCTAAGTATAACTTTACTAAACAAGCTAGCTTTAAAATTATTTGTGGAATAAAGATAGAAAGGCTTTCAGAATTGTCAGCATACATTTTGTCTGAATTTTATGTTTGTCTTTGCTAGATATTTTTAAATGTCAGTGTTAGTTCAAGCTGGGAGCTGCTTGGGGGCGAGCCTGCCTCCCGTTCTAGTCAAAATCTCACTGGGATAAATGCATATCCGACTGCTTCCTTTGAAGAAAGGCTACTCAGAAACTCAAAGGAATGCAACTGTTTGTCTCCCACCTGTAATCTGAAAGCTTCCAAGCCCCCTCCTCGCCTCGAGTTGTCCTGCCTTTCCGAACCAAACCAATGTTTGTTTTACACATGTTGATTGATGTCTCATGTCTCCCTTGCTAAAAGTAAAAAATTAAGTACAGTGAGTGAGATAAATGTTTTAGGTAATCTTTCTTGTAAATTAAAATCTTAAAGTTATTTTTGATACTCACTTAATATCTCAGTCATTTCCAGTTAAGAAAAGGTTGTGATAAAGGAAATATTTCTAAAATTGTAGAATTGTTCTTATGTATAAATGCCCATATCTATGTTGGAAATAATTTTTCAGTGCCACAAAAGAAATAGCACTTGAACATGAATTTTCTCAGCAAGGCAATTTTACTTCTATAGAAGAGTGTGTCTTGCAGGTGGAACAATGGCAAGAGCACGCCTGAACAAGGGACGGGAAGGGGTTTTTATTCCTGACACAGGTGGCCCCTACTGCTGTGTCATTCCCCTATTGGCTAGGGTTGGACCGCACAGTCTAAGCTAATTTCGTTGTCTATTTTAAAGAGAGCAGGGGTACAATCCAGAGTGTCAAGAGTGAGCAGTTTCAGTGGGAAAGACGGTTACAGAACAGGTGACTAAAGGTGACTCAGGTCAGGTCAGAGCAGGTGACCAGGGGTGACTCAGGGTGGAGCAGGTGGCCAGGGGTGACTCAGAATGGAGCAGGTGACCAGGGGTGACTCAGGACAGAGCAGGTGACCAGGGGAACAGATGTGAACTACTGATTAGAACTGGTGGGGAGGTAGTTTACTGAAACTAGGGGCAAGGGGATGAGAAGAACGCGGAAGTTAAACTTTAAAATGGAAAACAAAGAACTGAACATACTGACCTACTGATTCTTTGCAGAGAAACTTAGAACAGGGGCATGTTACAGCTCATTTGGCCCCACCACCCTCAGCTTGGTGAGTTCTGAGTTCTTGTCCCATGACCAAGAGGAATAAGATTCACAGCAACAGAAGAGTGAGTAGGGTGGAGAAGAATTTTACTGAGTTGCATAAGGAAAGCTCTCAGCAGAGGGGACCACCAGAATACAGGAGTAGACCTCCATTTATTTAGTACTTTTTAACAAATATTCTCTAATAGTAAATAAAAGTATTTTTAGGAAATGTTTTTGGAACATGTGACTACACATATGAAAAGTGAATTTCCACTTACTTTGTACACAAAATATTAATTTGAGATATAAAACAAGCCAAAATGGAAATGTCACAATTATAAACCTCCAAGACAAAAAATAGGAAAATATTTTTGCCCCTGGGAAGTAGACAAGGATTTTTTTACATAGAATATAGAACAGAATAATATTAATAATAAATTTGGATTTTTTTAGCTTTATTATGCTAAATCACACCACAATTGTCAAATTGAATAGGAAAGACACAGTTTTGAAGAAAATATTTTGTGATATATATGTGATATATATTTGACAAGGAATTTATGTCCAAAATAATTTAAGCATATTTTAAGTTTAAAGTAAAAAATTTAGTATTACAAATGAGGATATATAAATGGTGAATAAACACATCGGAATTGGTTAGCATGATTTACCAGGATATTTTTAAAAAAACAAAATGAGATATACCTACTTACTACAGTGGCTAAAATTTAAAAAAATAAAATGCAATGCCAAGTATTGATAAGTGTGTGAAATATTGGAATCTGTCAAATATTGTTAACATAAATGTGAAATGAAACAACTACTTAGTAAAATATTTGACAGTTTGTTATCAAATTAAACTCCATGACCCAATAATTCCACTCCCAAGTGAATAAAACATTTCTCTACAAAAATACTTTAATAAGAACATTCATAGAAACTTTATTTATAACAGCAAAGCCTGGAAATAACCTAAAACTATTTATCAGTAAAATATTAATTATGGTAAACTCATGTAATAGAATATTCTTTGACAACCACCATCATCAACAACAAAAACTGTTAGAATTCTTTCATGAGCCCCACAGATTCCATGCTGTGTGATAAACCCAGACACATGTCATAAGCATTTATAATTCTATTTATACAGCTATTGGGAGATACAAATTTCATTAATAGCTATTTTAAAAACACAACTGTCTATGGTGTATATTTACCTAAGAAAGTAATGAAGAAAAATTCTATATTTCTATAGACATATGACTTGCATACATCATCACAGTGCCAAAGCTTGACATATTTCACAACTTGCAACATATTGCACATTGAAGATCTGTGCCTTCCATATTATGTAAAATCAACTTCAAAAACAAGCATAATAACTATTAAAATCTAGTTATGTGTTTTTCATGGTGGTATGTATTAATGATTTTGAAGTGTGTGTGTGTATTCTGGGAAAGTACTTAAATATATTTTGAATATGACAATCAGGTTTTTTCTGTTGGAAAAGGGAATTGTAAATATAATGATAAAGAGAAAAGGCCAGTATATATCCCATAGTAAACTATTAGAATGGGTGGTACCAGTATGCTCATCATTTTGAATAGATAAATGGGTAGGTATATATAGATAGATACAAAGATAGATCACAGATGACAGACATATGGAAACACAGGTATATATACAGAAGTACACATACATGCATTTCTTAACTCTACCCCCCTGAAACTGATTGATTCAATAAGCACACACCTTGGACTCAGATCTTGGTCTCTAAATATGAGTATCTAGTGAAAAGAACAAGAGTTCTTTTGAAAAATAAAAAGATGATTTCAAGAATAAGACAGGGGAAGTATAAAATGACCTGGTAAAATCTGCACCAGAAAGTAAGAAAGTGCTCAAAAAAATGACAGGGACACCCAAATGACACACACAAAAAACCAGTTTTAAATGGGTCCCTCTGACCAAACCTGGGACATCTTGAGAATCAAAATAAATAATTATTGTAATGATCTCTAGTCCATTAGATAAAAAAGAGTCTATCAGTTAATAATTATATTAAGTAAGTAAAGAAAGAGAAAATAACTTTCTTCCAGTAGAATTCCTGTTATTAAACATACAAGGAATGTGGAGTTAGAAAAATCAGTGTGCTAAAAATAACATGGAAACCTTTGATGAGGAGTAAAGGTTTACTTAGTCTCAAAGTATTGCAACAAAAGTTACTTATAGATTACAAAGGAAAACATAATCAAGGTCATCACCATCAATATTGTTTTTCTTTCTATGATGCACTGAGGACATATTATCACTTCTGTGATATATCTGCTGAATGTATAACTAAGTCTGATAATTAAGGGACAGCCTCGTAAACAAGCACTCAAACAAAACAAAACAAAAAAAGCAAGTAATCAAACAAACAAGAGCCTGGACTTGGTTTTCAAATAGGTCAAGGCCAAAAGGAAAGAGTAAGTGTATTAGGCTGTTCTTGCATTGCTATAAAGAACCATCTGAGGTTGGGTAATTTATAAGAAAAGAGATTTAATTGGCTCATGGTTCTACAGTCTGCTCAGGAAACATAGTGCTGGCATCTGCCTCTGGGGAGGCCTCAGGAAACTTAGAATCATGGCCCAAGGGAAAATGGGAGCAGGAACTTCATCTGGAGAAAACAGGAGCAAGAGAAAGAGTGCAGGGGCGAGGTGCCACACATTTTTAAATAATTAGATCGCCACGAACTCAGAGCCAGAGCTCAGTTATCACCATGAGGTTGGCCGCCTTTGTTTGGATTTCATTTTCTGTTCTTTTTTTTTTTTTTTTTTTTTTTTTTTTTAACTTTTTAGAATCCACATCCAGGTTATCAGCTTTTTGTTTTTCTACCATAATAATAAATTTGCTTGTTTATAAACTTTCCTCTAATTCTGATATGTAGTATTTTTGTTATCAAATTCATAATGTTTTCTAACTAAAATTGTGACCTTTTTCTTTGACATATTAGTTATTTAGAATGAATTGCTTACGTTTCAATAATGTAGACTTTCTAGTGTTTTTTTTATTTTATTTTATTTTTAATTTAATTTAGGTGTGGTCAGAGAACATATTCTGAATGGTTTCAATCATTTCAGATTCTTATGGTTCAAAATATGATTTATTTTGACAAATGTTTTCTGTGTACTTGAAAATAACATGAAATCTTTTAGTAAAAAAAGTCTCTTGCTTTTATTGTTTTGTTCTGGATGTTCTCTCTTTTGTTGAGAATTAAAATCACCCACTATAATTATGAATTTTCAGTTGTTTTATTATTTATTATTTTATTAGGCTAATTTTTGTATTTTAGAATTGTTTTTATCTTCTTAGTGGACTCAGCCTTTATAATTATGCAGTGTTAGTTTTCATGCTAACTAATGTTTCTTGCTTTAAAATCTACTTGGACAAATATTAGCACAATTATATGAAGAGTATTGTCATTAGTTTTTGCATACTTGATCTCCTTTTTTTCTCGTTATTTTACTTTTAACCTTTCTATATCCTTTTATTTAAAGTGTGTCTCTTGTAAGAAACATATATTGTTTTATTTTAATCCAATCTGACAATTTTTGTCTTCTAATTAGAATACTTAGTTCATTTGCATTTCATGTAATTACTGACACATTTGCATTCAAATCTACAATACTGTTATTTTCTATTTATCATTGTGCTTCTCTAATACTTCCTCTACTCTCTTGCTGTTTCAATTATCTACTGCAGTGCAGGTAATTCTCCCACAAAACAATATTTCAAAGCAACAACCATTATAGTTTTCCTTGTAATTTTCAAGGCCAGTGGACTAGGTATAGTAGGTGGTTATTCTGTTCTTTGTAGTATCAACTGGAGCACTGGGGCCAGTTACATGAGGGCTTGTCTGGCCTGGAATATCCACGATGGTTCACTCACATGCCTGACAGTTGATGTTCAGTGTCACCTGGGAACTCAGCTGGGGCTTTTAAGTGGAACACCGTAGTTTTCTACAAATGGCTTATTCTCATGACTGGAGCTTATTGCAATATTGTGGCTAGGTTCCAGGGGAGGACATCACAGTTGTGACTGATCCAAGAGGAATGACAGTGAAAGATGACAAGCTTCGTAAGGTCTAGTCTGGGCTCAGATCTTTTCTTTTCTTTTCTTTTTTTTTGATGAGACGGAGTCTCACTCTGCTGTAGCCCAAGTTGGAGTTCAGAGGTGTGCGATCTCGGCTCACTGCAGCCTCCACCTCCCAGGCTCAAGCAATTCTCTTCCCTCAGCCTCCCAAGTAGCTAGGACTAAAAGTGTGCGCCAATACTCCTGGCTAATTTTTGTATTTTAGTAGAGATGTGGTCTCACCATGTTGCCCAGTGTGTCTCGAACACAAAACCTCAAGTGATCCACCTGCCTCAGCCTCCCAAAGTGCTGGGATTACAGGCATGAGTCACCATGCCTGCGAGAATTTTCAACCTGTGGTCTCTACTATATTTCATTGGTGAAAGCAAATGATTCATGGAAAAGGGGAATAACCTCCATCTCTTGGTGTGAGGAACAGGGAAGGGAGGAATTGCTCAGAGTCATGTTTGGAAATTACCTGTAACATCCATCTTCTTTTTCCTTTTATTTATATCATTATCGCTATGTAGTACCAAGATAGTTATGTGTTATTTTATTATTCTTGTACATTCTTGGATGGCAGTTATTTTCTAGCCTATTAAAGATATTATTACTTTGTCTCCTGACTTTTATTATTTATGGGGAGGAATTAACTCTTGAGTTTTTGTTGTGCTTTAAAGGTAATATTTTTCTTTAGTCTCTGGCTGCTTTTAAGACGTTATTACATTGTTTAGTTGTCAAAGTTTTATTGTGATTAGGCTAGTTTTTGTTTTGATTTGTTTTGTTTAAACTGGTATTTACCTAACTTAAAATTTATAGTGTTTCTCTTATCTGTGACTTGATTTCATTTTTCAGTTTTGAAAAATCACCAGAAATTATCTCCTGAAAATTAAATTTCTACTTCATTTTCTCATTCCTCTCTTTTTGAGCGACAGAATTTTCATGTATTCTTTTGACTATATCTGGGATTAATGCAGATTAATGGTTTCTTCCAATTCATTTATTTTGATTGTATCTGTTTCTATTCAGCTATTAAATTCATTTATTGAGTTTTAAATTTCAGTTATTCTAAGTTCCAGAATTTCTATTTAATAATTTTTTTCATAATTTTATATCTTCTGTTGAATATCTCCACTTTATCTTTAATTCATGTTTAATGTATTGAACATTATTTTGAATTTATTATGTGATAAACTTATTTTCTGAATATGCTATAACTGTGATTCTACTGCCTATTTTCTGTATTGTCTTTTGGCCAAATCTTTTTATTTAGAAAAGTGTTCCAACAACTTGAGGTTTTCTCTGTTTTATTTTATTTGAAAGAATCAGATAGATATGGCAGAATAGTAGGGACAAAACAGACTGAAAAAATTATCAACACAGTCTAAGGGATTTGGGGGATTGTATCTAAAGATTTGGCATGTATATTATCAGATTCTGCAGAGACTAAGAGAGAGTAGGGATGAAAGCATATTCAAAGAAAGAATTGTTGAAAATGTAGTTTTGCTTTCATCAAAAAGCGTTAGTAATTATAGATCACATGTTCCTACTCAGTAACTGAAGTCATTTGAAGCTGACTTTAGTCCTGAAAGGGCTGGTCTATGTTTGGTTCATCTTAACATTAGTTCCAATGGGAAAGTCTGGAGTTATTATCAATGCACTTCATTTTTATTTGACTTTGAGCTTTATTTTTTTTTAATGATCCCCCCCATCCCAGTTCTGTGTGTAGGTTGAGTTTGCTGAACTTCTGTGTATCTGTCTCACAGTTTTGAGATGGACAGATATTTCAAACAGGAATACAATATCAAACACCAGCCTTGCCCTCTGAAATTCTTTTGCTCTTTGATTCAAATTCTGAAACTCTCCTTCCTTTGGAAATACCTATTTCCTTGATAGTATTCAGAAATATTTGTAATCAATTGCTCAGCTTTTTAAATTGTTTTTCATGGAAGAATTGATGTGAAACACTCTATTCTCATTGTAGCAAGTGTAGTTTTCCCAGTGTGCTCTACTCTTGTGAATTTCATCTAAATTATTTTTCCCTTTGCTGTAAGTAACATTTAAGTTACTTTACTATTACAGTGCCAAGAGTTGGAAGATGAGAAAAGTTTGCATTCATTATTTTATCTGCTTTTTAGAAAGGGAATGGATCTTTCTCTCTCTTTTTTAAGTGTGTTTAAAAATTGGGCTTTTCTCTCCAGTATGTGACCTCAGCCAAAACTTAAAAATAGAAGAAAAATTCTCATTTATGATTCTACTAAAACTGCAATGATAAGCAGTTCCCTATTTGTTGTTTGTTCCCACATGGTTTATTCTCCATTTTTTTCATTATTCCTTAATATATATAAAGTAGAGGATGGCAGGTTTGATATAATGCCTCTGATTTGAAAAATATTTTCTTCAAAATAGTTGAAAGCTATTAAAAATGTACATACATGTACATTTTGTACCTACCGTCTATACTCTTTCTTTCCAGAAAATAAGGGCACTCTTATTTAGAAAATCAGAAATATCTAGTAATGTATGTCTTTCTCATTATTATTAGTTATAAATATTTTAAAGCAAGACTATCCCCAATAGTAATGATTGTCTTTAAGACACGATAACCAAACACAAAATAACAAGAAAATTAACACATAAATATAATGACACCATTTATTCTTTATGACAGGCAGTGTTAATCCTTTTGTATTCATTATCTAAAATAACTTGCAGAACTTATTTCAGTACTAAAAATCAGAAATCAGGGTTAAGAAATCTGCAAAAGGTTATATAAATAGCAGCAGACACAGAAATACAACTCACATTTGACTCTTAAGAGTTCTCCTTAAGCACTGGATTAGTCAGGGGTCTCCAGAAAGACAGAACTAATAGCATGGATGGACAGATAGATAGACAACAGACAGACAGGTAGGTAGATAGATAGATAGACAGACAGACAGACATGTAGAGATAGAGACGGGATTTATTAGGGAAATTAATCACATGATTATGGAGACTGAGAACTTCCACTACAGGCCATCTGTAAGCCAGAGACCCTGGGTTGCTGGTAGCATGACTCAGTTTAAGGCTGAACGCCTGAGAACCTGGCAGGGCACTGATATAGGTCCTGGGGTCCAAAGCCCAGAGGACCTAGAGCTCTGATGTTCAAGGGTAGGAGAAGAGTGTGTCCAAGCTCCAGGAGACACAGAGAGCACAGTTCACCTTTCCTCTGTTTTTCCTGCTTCTGGGGTCTACAGTCATTGAATGGTACCCACCCATATTGAGGGCAGATGGTCCCTACTTAGTCCACTCATACTTACACAAAATCTCTTCTGGAAGTGCCCTCACAGACACGCGCCTAAATAACGCTTTACTAGTTCTCTGGCTATTTCTTAATCTAGTCAGATTGACACCTACAATTAACCATCACAAGCACTTTTTTTTTTTAACGTTCCCACAATTAAACGCCATTATTTGAAAGCAAATGGCTAACAGTGAAGGAATTCTGAAGATCAGTGCTTGAAGATCAACACTGATTGTCGCGTGGGAGAGAGTAGGAAGAACTAAGGGAAGAAAAGACAGTGTTTAGATGCTGGGAGCAGCATGTATGCAGAGTGGCTATGGTCTCCAATGAGTCACCTCTTCTACCCCTACATTATGCTTTACCTGCTGTATAAAAATAATTACATGTTTTGACTTAAAGAACTCTGAGTTCATCATAACTCATACTTTCTTAAGATTGATGAGCTGGTATACCACAGCAACAGAACTATATCATATAGTTTATGAAATGCAGTGTGCTGGAGGAATCAAAGAGGGTCATTTTACCTCAGACCTAGAATTATTTTGGATAGTAAAAACCATTTAAGATAAATCACATGTGTGAAATATTATCAGTGTATGACACCGTAAATAATAAATAGATATATAGTGAAAAATAAATGAAGTTAACATAAGAATATAACAAAGGTGCAAAATATTTTGCAGCTTAAAAGTACATAAAACAGAAATAGGCATTTGATTATTTTTAATATGTTAAACACGTATATACATTTGTTTTGAATAGTCAAGATATTCAGTAACACAAAATATAAACTAAAATATAAAAATTATATCATGAATTCTAAAGGCAATTTAATATGCCAGAACTCTATATAAATGTGTATATGTACACCTATACATTTATAAATATATATTTCCATATTTCTATATAGACATACATTTATATGTGTACATAATAATTAAGCACTATTTATATACATATATAATTTAATTTAATGTACTCAATACATCTTGTTTTGCTACTCTATTTGGCCCTATTTGCTATATATACTATTTTCAGACTTTGCCTTATATGATATAAATATCCTCTTTAATGTTACTGATGGAAATTTATAGCAAATTCTCATAATTTCTGTTTGCTATTTATTTTCTCAATATAAGTGAATTTTTCAAGCTAAGACACCACAAAAAGTGAACCAGTGTATGTGCATTGAATGTTTTCTCATACAGCTTCCTGAATAAATAGTCACCAAAAAATGTTACAAAAACAATCTGCCAAGCAAGGAACACTGTGCTTATTGCTTTTGGTTTAACGATTTGTAACTACTATTTGCTTAAAAGTATAATTTATGTCTCTTCATAACATTAAAAAAGAAAAAAGAACAGTAAGGTGAGAGTTAAGAAAGAAGAGAGAAAGAGAATGAGAAAATACTTAGATGATTCAGAGATTTCTTGAGATTTTATTTGATGACTCTAATGACTAATGATGTTGAACTTCTTTTGTACATCACTTATCTTCTGTATGTCATCTTTAACAAAAAGTCTATTCAGACGTTTTGCCCAGTTTTTTTTCTTATGAGTTTTAAAAGTTTATATTTTCCTGGTATAAATCCAGGAAAGTTATAATTTCCCAATATATATATCTCAGTCTGTGGCTTACCTTTTCATTCTATTAAGAGTGTCTTTGGCAAAGCACAAGTTTTGATTTTGCTAGACTCAAATATATCAATATTTTTCTTTTCAGAATTGTGCTGTCGGTGCCATACTTAAAGACTCTTGCTTAATCTAAGGTCACATAGAGTTTCTCCTATATTTTCTTCTATAAATATATCTTATATTTTTATACTTTTTATTAGAGTCTATGACCCACTTTGAGTTTTGTGTTTTCTTTCCTTTGAACTGTGAGGTATGTGTCAAAGTTCATGTGGTTTTACATGTGGACATCCATTTGTTCCACTATGATTTCTTCAAGACTCTTCATTCTCTATTGAGCTGCCTTTGTACCTTTGTTAAAAGTCACTTACTGTATTTGTGTGGGCATACTCTGTTGACTACTGTAACTTATTTGAAAATTATTTTGGCTCTTCTAGATCCTTTTTATCTTCATGTATGTTTTAAATTAACTTGATGATATCTGAAAGAAACCCTTCTGGGATTTTGACTGATTTGTTTAAATTTTGGAGAATTGACATTTTAATAATATCGAGTGATCCAATCTCTACCCATAGAGTACCTCTTCATTTATTTAGCTCTTTGATTTCATTCATCAGGACTTTTTTGTTCTTTTCTTTTTTGTTGTTGTTAAGTATACAGCATCACAACCAACTGAATATGGGGATTTTTATTGAGATAAGTAGAAATTAACAGGCAGTAGTAAGAGGTAACACAAAGAGCTCCCATATGCATATTTTCCAGAGTGGCATTATTTTGTAAAACTATAGTAAAAAGTCACAACCAGAATATTAAGGGTAATCAAATTCACAGTTCTTATTCACACCATCCCAGTTTTACTACTATTTATTTATTTATTTTCATGTGTCTGTAGATTTGGTTCTGTAGTTGATCACTTGCGTATTTTTGTCCAACCACCATTTTGATGAAGATTCTGAAAAGTTGCATCATCACAAGGATCTCTTGTGTTAGTCTTTTATAGCTACATCCTCTTCTGTGGTCCCACCTCTGTTCCTCACCCCAACAACCTCTCAGTTGTTCTGTATTTTAAAAATAATATCATTTTGAAATGCCATATAGATGGAATCATAGAGTATGTATACCACTGGGATTTTAAAAATCATTCAGCATAATTTTCTGCAGTTTCATCCAAGTGTTGAACATATTA
Organism: Theropithecus gelada; assembly: GCF_003255815.1. Lineage (NCBI taxonomy): Eukaryota > Metazoa > Chordata > Mammalia > Primates > Cercopithecidae > Theropithecus > Theropithecus gelada. Next base: position 22,171,793 of record NC_037686.1, on the reverse strand, counting down.
GTCATATATTTCTTTTTTATTACTGATATTTCATGGTATGTATGTACCATTGTTTGTTTAAGCATTTACCCAATGAAGGATATTGGTCCATTCTCAGTTATTAGCTCTCACAAATTAATCTAGTATGAACATTTATTTACAAATTTTTTGAGCATAATTTTCTTTTGAAAATGCTAAAGAGTATAAGTTCTGGTTACAAGGAATTTGCTTGTTTAGTTTATTAAGAAACTGTCCAATATCAACTTTAAGTTATTTTTTGTATGAGGTGTAAGTAAGGTTTAGACTGATGTTCTTTTTCCTTTCTTTCTTTCTTATTTTTTGTATGGATGTCTCATTGCTCCAGCTCCAGCACCTGTTGTTGAAAATGGTTTTCTTCCTCTAATGAATTGAATTTCTTTTGAAAATTTGTGAAAAATGAGAGGCGCTTATTTGTGTAGGTCTAATTTTAGGTACTCTACTCTGTTCCATTGATCTATGTATCTATCTATGCATCTATCACCAGTCTTAGCTACTGTCACTGTATAATAAGGCTTAATATTGAATAGTGTTATATACTTTATTTTTCTTTGTCAAGGCTGTTTCAGCAATGCTAGATACTATGATAAGCTTATCTATTTGTACAAGAAACTGGATGAGATCTTGATAGAAATAGTATTAAGCTTATAGAACACTTTGAGAAAAAATGACATCTGTATTTTGTTGAGTCTTCCAATATATGAATACAGTATGTCTCTTCATTTATTCAATCTTATTTGATTTATTTCATCTATATTTGTTAACATTCAGCATATAAAATTTGTGCAAACATTTTAAAGTATATGCTTGAGATATTTCATTTCTTTTGAAATATTATGAATGACATTTTAAAAATTTTTATATAATCATTTACACAAAATGCAATTAATGTTTCTTTGTTGCTTTTGTAATCAGCAACCCTGATGAACTCACTTATTGGTTCTATTAGGCTTTTGTAGATTCCTTCAGATTTTCTATATAGCAACCGTGATATTGATTATACCAGTTTGTTTCCAACCTTTACACCTTTCTAATTATTTTTCTTGCCTTATTGCAGTGACTATAATCACTTTATGTTGTATAAGTACTATTTTGAATAATAGTGGTGAGAGCAAACATCCTTGCATTGTTCTTGATTTGGGGGGCACACTCAATCTTTGACCTTTAATTATGTTAATAGCTGTAGCTTTTCTAGATGCTAATTATCAAGTTGAAATAATTCCCTACTAATTCTAACTTAGAGACGTTTTGTTCAGAATGGATGTTGAATTTTAAAAAATGCTTTTCATGTATCAGTTGATATTTTCACACAACATCTCTTTTCTAAACATTTGATATGGTGATTATACTGACTGATTTTTGAATTTTGAATCAGTCTGGCATCCTTGCAATAAACTATACTTTGTTCATGGTTCATAATTCCTTTTGTACATTGCTTGGTTTGATTGTCCATTATATTTGAGGATATTTACTTCTGTGTTTATGAGACATATTGTTCAATAGTTTTTCTTGATTTTATTTTTTATGGTACTCTCTATGGTTTTAGAATCATGACAATACTGATGTCCTAAAATGAATTGGGAACTGTTCCTTTTCTTACATGTGTTGAAAAAGATTTACATTTACCTAGTGAAGGATACTTACTCTGTTCTACAGAACTAAATGTACATACACATACAAGGGAGTAGTAGCTAAACTGGGAAAATGTGAATAAGATCTGTTGATTTTATTACATCAATAGTCTTGTTGTGACTTTGTACTACAGTGTGTATATGAAATGTGTATATGAGAGCTCTCTGTATTATTTCTTTCAGGGTATTGGTGTTAATACTGTTTTAAAAGTTTTTACACTGCTACACTGATAAAACAGGAAACTATCTAGATTTCCTTTTAGAATATTCTAATTAAAACTTAATTCTTTTAATGATTAGAGAACCACCTGGATTAGCTATTCCATCTTGATTGAGTTTTAATAGTTTGTGGTTTTGAGTAATTGGTTTACTCCTAACTTAACACATAAGTATGTAAACATAAAGTTAACTATAGTATTCTCTTGACACCTTTTTAATAGCTGGAGTCAATTTGAAGGAACATACTTTTAATCGATGTATTATTGTATTTGTGTGGGGGTGTGTATTTTATTCCAATTTCTTTCTTTTGATTGGTATATTTAGACTATTTCCATTTAAGGTAATTATTGAAATGTTAGCACTTAAGTCGCTTATTGTATTATTTGCTGGCTGTTTGGTTCCTCTGTTTCTAGTTCCTTTGTTTCTCTTGATTTATTTATAGTGTCTTTGAGTTTATCTCTTCGTATAGTTTTAGTGGTACTTACTCTGGATATTATAATTAAAAAACTGTGACACATCACAAACTAATAATATCAACTAATGAAAATCTCACTTCCATCTAGGTCCTTTTTGGTTCAATTTACATCTCTAATCCCATTTAATGTACCTTTCCCACTTTCAAATATTATTGTCTTGAGTATTAGATGGTGGTATAATTTTTGTTTCAATCATTAAATGTGATTTAAAATATTAAGGGAAAAAAATCTATTTTATACACCCACATTTCTGCTTTTACTGTTGTTTTTCTTTTCTGATACTCTAAGAGTTTTTCTCTCATCGTGTCCTGTCTTTATGAGTAACTTCCTTGAGCTAATCCTTAAAAGTAGGTTTGCTAGCTACACATATTTAAGTTTTTCTTCATATATGAATGTCTATTTTACTTTTATTCATAAAGGAGAGTTTTTGAAGATGTAGAATTCACAATTTATAGGGTTGTTTTTTCTCTTGAAAAATATAGTGCCTCTTGTTCTGGACTCCACGATTTTGGATAGGCACTGTCATTTGATTTAGTGGTCCTCTCTAGGTAATGCATTGTTTCTCCCTGGTTGCCATCAAGATTTTTAATTTGTATTTGGTTTTCAAAGGTTTAATTATTATGTGACTTGGCATGGATTTCTTAGAATTTATCTCATTTGACATTCTACTTCTTGAATCTGTAGGTTTGTGTCTTTCATTGAATTTGGGAAATTTTCAACTATTATTACTTTGAATACGTTTTCATCCCTACTCTCTCCTAGTCTTTGGGAAATCTGATAATATACATGCCAAATTATTAGGTACAATCCCCCAAACCCCTTAGACTCTGCTGATGTTTTCAGTCTATTTTGTTTCTGCTATTCTGTAATTTCTATCTAGGTCTTTCATATAACTTCTACCTATTTCTTTGCTGACATTTTTTTTTTTATATTTTGAAGAAATTTTGTAATTGATTCTTGCAATTTTTTTTTTTTTTTCTTTTTAGCAGGCATGACTCTTTAGATTTAGCACGCAGGTACAGGCGTACATTTGTATCTGTGGTTCTGATAGAATTTTAATTTTTAAAGCCATTTCAGTGATATTGTGGCCTACTTTGTTTTACTGAGGTTCCTACCTGTCCCTGCTTGTGCTGCCTGACTTGGCAAAAGGAGTTTTTATAGGATGGGCTGTCTGGCGTCTCTACCACAGGCCGAAGAGTCTCAGCCTGACTGGAACAATGAGGTTCTTGTTTTAGCACGTTTCTATGTGGTGTCCTTTCTCCACCCTGACAGCTTTGATCAGGGCAGGGGCTTCTTAGGCTCAGAGAAGTTTCCCTTGTTGTTCGGCTTGTGATCTCTGAGTGACTTCTTTGCCAATGTCCTTCAGTGTCTCCAGTGTCTCTAAGCAAGAGAGGGAGTCTCAAGCTCACGTGGACAAAAAGACTTTCTGGGCTAAGTTGCTTATTGTGTCTGGATCCTCTTTTCTGGTGCTATCCAGCTACCTGGAGAGCCAGGGGACACAAGCCAATGGAACAAAAGAGACTGCCTGGGCTAGGAGCTTGTTTTTTCAGGGCCCCTCTTGCTGGTGCAGCATCTTTCCTTAGGTCATAGAGTCTTTGACTAAGTAGGGAAAAAGAGTGCTTCCCGTGGCTGCTTATTATTAGTGGGGCTCATTGACTCCCCTTGTTTGTAGTGTGAGGTTTGCTGGTGTTTTCAGATGGACTCTTGTAAAATCTGGGTGAGAAATGAGTCTATTTGGGCTGCCTTTTGTTGGTAGTTTGACCCAGAAAACTACATATCTGGCTCACTTTCTCCTAGAAATATATTTGTATGGCTTTGGCATAAGAGTAATTCTGATTTCATTAAATGAGCTGAAAATTGTCCTTGTCTCACCTATTTTCTGGAAAAGATTTGTAGAATTAATATTATTTTATTCTTAAATGTTTGCTAGACATTTTAAGCACAGATATTTCAGCTATTAATAGTATTTTCTCTGGTGGAAGGTATTTAACTTTAAATTAAGTTTGTCTAAGATGTATGGGATTATTCAGGTTATGCATTTCAACCTGAATGAGCTATGAGAATTTATTTGTTTCAAGAGATTAGTCCATTTCAATTAAATTGTCAAAATTATGGGCATTTGATGTTTTGATATATAATCTTGTTATACTCAGTGTCTGTGGAGTCTGTAAGAGAGCCTTCCTGCTCTCCTTACTGTTTTACATAGTCTGAATTTTTATATATTCTTTTGTATTTATATTTCCTTTATATTGGTCAGAATTGCTGACAGACTTGTCAATATTACTTTTATTTTTCAAGGAACCAACTTTGTATTTTCTTGCTGTCCTATAGCAGGTTTTCTTCTCTTTTCAATGTCATTGAATGTTTTTTCTGATTTTTAAGAAAATTAATAGAATAGCATTAGTTTTACAGAAATTGAGTAGATTATAAAGATGATTTCTATATAACCTCTGTACACAATGTTTCCGCTATTATTGTCTTTCACGGGATAAATTTGCCACAATTGATAAACTAATACTGATACATTATTATTAATAATGAAAATCGATAGTTTACATTAATATTTACATTTTGTGTTGTATAATTGTATGGATTTTGACAAATACATAATGTCATGTATCTTCCATTAGAGTATCATATAGAATAGTTACCCCACCCTAAAATCACCTGTACTTCAACTACTCATCCTTTTCTCCGTATCTCCCCCTCCAACTCAGAAAACACTGACATTTTTAGCATCAATATGGTTTTTATATTTTCCAGAATTTTAGATATTTTGAATCCTCCCGTATGTATTTCAGACTGGCTTATTTCACCTAGCAATAGCCACTTAAGATTCCTCCATGTCTTGTGTAGCTCAGTAGCTCATTTCTTTTTATTGCTGAGTAATATTTTATTGTATAAATATATTATAGAGTTTTAAATCAACTTGCCTGTTGAAGAACATTTGATTTCTTCCAATTTTGGGCATTTATGAATAAAACTGCTATAAATATTCATGTGCAGGATTTTGTATGGATGTATGTTTTTGACTCACCTGGGTAAATACTTAGGAACACAATTGATAGATTATAAGGTAAGACAATTTTCGTTTTGTAAGAAAATGTCTAGACTGTCACCTAAAGTGGCTGTACCATTTTGAATTCCCACCAGCAATGAATGAGAATTCCTGCTCTTTATTTTCATCAGCTTTCTTTATTTTCAACTTTGTTGAATTTTAGCCATTTTAATATGGTATATCATTGTTTTGATTTGAAAGTTCTTAATGACATATGATGTTGAGCATTTTTATATGCTTACTTGCCACCTGTTTATCTTCTCTGGTAAGGTTTCTGCTAAGATCTTTTGTCCATTTATACATTAGATTGCTTGTTTTCTCATTGTTGCCTTTTTTTGTATATTGCGGAGACAAGTCTTTTATTAGCTCTGAATTTTGCAAATATTTTCTCCCAGTCTTGGAAAATATTGACTTGTCTTTTTGTTCTCTGGATAGTGTTTTTCACAGAGCAGAAATTTTTAATTTTAAACAAGAACAAAATCATTTTCTTCTTTCACGATCATGTTTTGATGTTACATCTAAAAACTCATCAACAAACCTAAGGTCATGTAGATTTTCTTAGAAGAAAATCTACCATCTTCTAGAAATGTTACAGGTTTGTGTTTTAAGTTTAGGTCTGTGACACATTTTGAGTTAATTTTTGTGAAAGGCATATAATCTGTGTCTAGATTCACTTTTCTTAAAGATGAAGTCCAGTTGTTCCAAAAGTATCTGTTGGAATAACTATCCTTTATCCTTTGAAATGCCTTTACCCTTTGTCAGTAATTTGATGGGTTTTTATGGGTTGATGTCTGGAGTCTGTATTGTGTTCTGTTCCATTGGTCTATTTGTCTATTTTTTTCACTGCCAATACTACGCTTTATTATTTTCTTATTTGTGCCACAATTATGTTTAACCTTATAATCTATCTTCTTTCTCATAATGCGTAAGGTGAAATCTTGTATTATTTATTTCAGATCTTTCTTCTTTAATGTAATAACTATATTATGTTACTTTAAGAATTGTTTTAGATGCATCCCACACATTTTGATGCTGTATTTTCACTTTCATTTTGATAAAGATATGTTAAGCCTTCCTTGAGACACCCTCTCTGATCCATGAGATTTTTAAATGTATGTGTAGCTTAGTTTCCCAATAATTGAGGATTTTCCAGATATTTTTTGGCTACTTGTTTCTTTCTTTTTTTTTTTTTTTAATACTTTAAGTTCTAGGGTACATGTGCACAACGTGCAGGTTTGTTACATATGTATACATGTGCCATGTTGGTGCGCTGCACCCATTAACTCGTCATTTACATTAGGTATTTCTCCTAATGCTATCCCTCCCCCCTCCCCCCTCCCCACAATAGGCACCAGTGTGTGATGTTCCCCTTTCTGTGTCCAAGTGATCTCATTGTTCAATTCCCACCTATGAGTGAGAACATGCGGTGTTTGCTTTTCTGTTCTTGCGAGAGTTTGCTGAGAATGATGGTTTCCAGCTGCTTATTTCTAGTTCTATTATAGTCACAAAACATATTGTAGTCTCAAAACATACTTTGTAGCTATAATAGAACTAGAAATAAGTAGCAGAAAAATATCTTCTTTAAAAAATATTGGCAGGCATGGTGGCTCATGCCTATAATCCCAGCACTTTGGGATGCCAAGGTGGGAGGATCACTTGAGTCCAGGTGTTTGAGACCAGCCTAGGCAGCATAGCGAGACCCCATATGTACAAAAAAAAAAAGAAAAGAAAAGAAAAGAAAGAAAAAAATTAGCCAGGTGTAGTTGTGTGCACCTGGACGATTGCTTGAGCCTAGGAGTTCAAGGTTACAGTGAGCTCTGATTGTATGACTACATTCTGCCTGGGTAACAGGAGACCCTGTCTCTGGGGAAAAAAAAAAAAAAATTGCTAAGGCTTTTTAAAAAAATAGCCACAATATGGTCTATTTTAGTGACTGTTTCACATGCATTTGAGAAAACTGTGTTTCCTGCTTTTGTTGGGTAGAGTCTTCCATAAATATCAGTTGGATCAGATAAGTTGAGTGCTTTTCAGAGCTTCTGTATCCTTATTTATCTTCTAAATATTTATTATGTTAATTAACAAGAGAAGAGGATGAATATTCTGTTTATTTATTGGGGTACTTTTTTATCTTTTTTTTTTGAGACGGCGTCTTGGTCTGTCGCTCAGGCTGGAGTGCGGTGGCACAATCTTGGCTCACTGCAACCCTCACCTCCTGGGTTCAAGCGATTCTCTTGTCTCAGCCTCCTGAGTAGCAGGCAATTCTCCTGTCTCAGCCTCCCAAGTAGCTGAAATTACAGGTGTGCACCACCATGCCTGGCTAATTTTTGTATTTTTTCTAGAGATAGGGTTTCACCATGTTGGCCAGGCTGGTCTTGAACTACTGACCTCAGTTGATCCACCTGCCTCAGCCTCCCAAAGTACTGGGATTACAGGTGTGAGCCACAGTGCCCGGCCTGGAGTTCATATCTTATATCTTCATCTGTACTGCTGTCTTAGGGGAAAATTGCTTCTATTTTATCTTTTATGCTTAAGTCTCAGCCAATGTCTTCTACATTGGCACAGAGTAAATTTTTATTCAATGCACTTTGTATGAAAAATGTCTTAATTTATGCACAGTTTACTTTGGAAAACTATATAAATGACCCCGGAGATCCTGACTGGCAAAGATGCACTTTTACCCAATGACATTATGGCTTTATACATGCATGTGAAATGGATGAGACAAAGTAGTAAATTAGAAATTAACCTCGAACATTTTTTAGAAATATAATAAAATCAGTTTTCATTGTACAATGTATTTTGCAACTCATAGTAACCATATAACCATGTTTAAATTACTTAAGCCTCTCCAGAAAACTCAAAGGACCATCCAAATTTTCATCCGAAATGAGTGAATAAATGCCTCACTACATGCATTTGTGTTTTAAGAAGGCAATATAATACATATTTTTCTCTACAATTATACTACCTCCATCTTGCTTATCCAAATTACACAAATATATTTTAATGCATATTTATTTTTGTCCTTTAAACTAGTAGATGTACTGAATTGTATAGTATAAAATAGAAAGCAAATGTAAAATATTAGCTCTGATTAGAATATATTCATCAATTTGTCCATCCCCTTCCATGTGGCTATATAGGAAAACATTATAATTACAAAATCTATGTTTTAGTAGAGTAGTTACCTAAAGGTTGTGCTAATAGTAACCGGGTTCTCAACAGCTAATGCAATAAATGTCCTCTCTTTCATGTTGCCACTGGGAGTTTATATCTGGATTTTAGGCATTTGAATGCTGTAAGAAATCACATTTGGTAATACCTGAATCAGTAGTGGGCTTTAACAGAACCACACGTAAAGTTGCTTTAATTTGCCATCTTACATATTAACAGACGTCAAGTCAGCTGGTAATATTTCACAGAATGGTATATTTTGCAGTCATCTCATTATTAGATGTGTCTCATTTAAGATTCTTAAAGTAGCTTGGCTTTTTTCTAGGCTGTTACTCTTTGCTGTTTCACCGTCTTTAATTATTCCTCCCTCTGCATGTATTGAAATGAAATGCCTCAAGGACACCGTGATGGTAACACCGAGCAACATTGTTTTCTATATCTTGGGGAGGATATTGTTAGACCACTAGGCAAAATAGAAAGGTGGATTTAATTTGCATCAAATAAATATATTAAAGTTAAATGAATCAAAGATGCAAATACGTATTAACATCCAGCTAAGAATGCTTAGGAATTGTTTTACTTCTAAGTATTCAATCCCATCACCTCTACAGAAGGAAGTGTGGCAATCTCTTCTCCAGCAGGGCATGTGTCCTGTCAAAACATTGTTACTTTGGATACAAGGTCAGAATGTAAAACACATGTCAAGGCCATTGCTTCCTGCTCCTCTGTGTAGTGTAGCAAGTTGTAAGCATAATATTTTCCTGATTCATCTTCCTTAGACAAAATAAGTACTCCTTGGTTTCTATGATTTAAACAAAAGGAAAATAAGAAAGAAAGTATTGTTTTGAAGGGAAGCCTTTTAAAAAAGTAATCAAATAAAATTTTCCCTTATAAATTTCAGTGTTCCAAAATATTTCCATGAACTGAATATTTACTACATTTGGATATTATATCATTTTTCTGCAAGCATTATATGCACAGGCTTAAAGATCAAGTCCTTTTTCTAAAAACCGCATTAGATAATTTAAATTACCAATTCTGCAACAACCAAAAATCATGCAATCAGCAACACTATTTAGACTTATTAATAATCTAGATGATAAATCTAATCAATTAAAATTTCCATGATCAGTAGTGATTTTCCAAGATTAATACCAGTATTGCTCATCTTTTCAAGCTCTCTTATTGTGAAGTAAGACATTTATTTCTGTAATATGACTTTTTTTCGCAATGATATAAACTGAAGTTTGAGTAAACCTCTTAGATTATATTTGAGAGACGTGTTTGAAAGGAGCCTTCATATGTAAATTATTTGGGATTTCTTGTTCTGAATAGCAAGAAAATCATATTTTCTGTGACTCAAACAATTGTGCCTCCATATTCATGGGTTCTGCATTTGTGGATTCAACCAATCACAGACGAAAAATATTTTTAAATAAATTGCACTTGTACCGAACACATACAGGCATTTTCTTGTCATTATTCCATAAACAATTCAGTATAACAACCATATATTTAGCATTAAATTTTATAGTTAATCAAGATAATTTAGAGCATATGGGAAGATGTGTGTAGGTTTTATGCAAACGCTATCATTTTATGTCAATGACTTATATCAATACCACAGATTTTGGTATCCAAGTGATATACTGGAACCAATTTTCCATGGATACCAAGGGATGACTGCAATTATATTTCTTCAAGTATATGAAAACATTCTACTTTTTGATTTTTAATTCAAATTGATTATTGCAAATCAATTGCCTACATATACATCACTAGGTAACTACAAATGGGATGGGTTTATCTTTCATATCAGAGAACGTATGAATCATTAATAAATATTTTCTTACATAATTCGTTGTCAGACTTCATTAGCTAACTACTGTGTCAAAGTACCAAGGTATTGAAAGCCAAATTAATTTTACATTTAATTATTGTATTCTAACATCTATTGATTTTCATTCATTACAAAATTATTTTGCAAATAAATAAATGAATGATTTTCCTTCTCAAGACCTTCCATATCCTTCAATATTAATATTAGAGAAAAACTAAATGAAAATAGATAATGTTGAACAGTATACGACCTGAAGCTAAATGATCTATTGCTGAATTCGCAGGTATTAACAGCAAAATTTCAATTTACAAAGATTAGAGAGAGCTTAAAATATTTTTGAAAATCACAGATCTCTTCCATAAGGAAAGGTAATTGAACATAAAATTTAGAAGAGGGAAAAAAGTCTATGAAGTAAAATCACCATATAATAAGATAAAAGACAACAAAACAGGAAAAAATTCTATGAACTAGATGTGGAACAAAGACATTATGGTGAATAGGCAGAATATAATATGGGCATTAAACACATATTTACAAAGAATGAGATAGCTACAACCATTAAACATTAGAAATACATTTTCCCTTACTGTTAGTAAAAGAGCAGACATAAAACCACAATAATAAACCATTTTACCTGTGAGATTGGAAAGTATCAATAGAAATATCAATACCCATTTAGGAAATGGAGGATGAGGGAATGAACAATCTGTATGATTTAGATTGTAAATTAGAAAAACTTTGTCATATAAATTTATCTTATCCTATCAAAAGCTTTTAAATTGTCTTCATTATCAATGCAAATGCCCATCAATGATAGACTGGATAAATAAAATGTCGACATATACACCATGGAATACTATGCAGCCATAGAAAGGAGTGAGATCATGTCCTTTGCAGGGACATGGATGGAGCTGGAAGCCTTTATCCTCTGCAAACTAACGCAGGAACAGAAAACCAAACAGTGCATATTGAATGATGAGAACATATCTACACAGGGAGGGGAAAAACACACACTGGGGCCTGTTAGGTGGTGGGATTGGGGGAGGGAGAGCATTAGGAAAAATAGCTAATGCATGCTGAACTTAATACCTAGGTGATGGGTCGATAGGTGCGGTGCAGCAAAGCACCATGGCACATGTTTACCTGTGTAACATACTTGCGCATCCTGAACATGTACCCTGGAACTTAAAATAAAAATAAAAAAGTAAAAATTAAAAAAAGTTTAATAAATAAAAATGGAGCAAAATATAAAGAACGCTGAATACAGAGCTAATTTACAGTTAGGGAAGGTAGGATAAAGAGTTATTGATAATGGTCAAAATTTATTTTTAAATAAATGTTTTAAAACTTGGTATTTGTGTAAGTTGAAGGATTGTGTTATAGCATATATTTCTTACAATATATAAAACATTACAGTAAATATTAACATTAAATAATTCCAACTGATAATTTTAATTAGTTCTTAATTTACAAAGAAACTACAATTGATTAAAGCTACACTAAAGATGCCTAGCCACTTACAACCACAGATAAACATCATTATTAAATAAATAAAATGAAATAAAATAAAATGCCTTCATTTACCTCCAGTGTTCATAGTTTGCTTGTGATATCACGTTTGTAATCAGAAAATGCTATATAACAATGGTCATGCATTTTTATGAAATAAACAATGAGATATCACTTGTAAAATAAGTTATTTCTCTGCTATGCGATTAGAATCAGAAGTTTATACTAAAGGATTTCTTCTCTCTTTCTACTATCGATTATGATCACAGCTGTCACTAGCATTAACATTGTGTGTATCATCACTTTCCTGCTTTAAAAAAATAGATAATGGAAACGTAAATGACCAATTATGGCTTATTATTTTCTGAATGCCAAATTAGTTTTCTCCTGGTTATGAGATGGGAATAATACACACACACATGTGCATGCATAGTCATTAACATAATATATATGGCCTCTATAATCTTTTAATAGAAACTGCATCTCAAATTTCTGTTACATGCTCAGTGTGGCAGAGACAACTATTGGTTATGTAATATTCATTTTCCCTTTCTTTTATAATAGTAAAATCCTAACATTACCTGGACATATGGTCATTACCTGGACGTATGAACATCCTGAATAAAAGCTGAACTGAAAAACCTGATAGCTTTCCTCTGAAGGTTCCAGGTTGGATTTAGATTCCACCTAGATCTACTGCCATGAGTTTTGCAAGACACAAGGTAGCAGGACTTTGCATCTGTTTCTTGTATCATGATTGGTTTGAGCTTTAAGGTTTATCTATGGCCACAGAGCCAAATGCTTGTTAACTAGTCAGCAGCATTATAAGCATAAAAGAGTAAAAATCAAGGTAACCCCGTCCTTCCTTTTTATTGGAGTCTAATAGACCTTAAATCGATCTGGAGTCAGTATTCTTTGTTTCAGTGAGGCTTCCATATTCCCTACTGTCTTAGCCAGCTTGGGCGGCTATAACAGAATACCAGAGACTAGGTGGTTAATAAAACAAACATTTTTTCTCATAGTGCTGGAGGCCAGGAAGTCCAATATCAAGGCAGATTCCGTGTCTGGTGAGGGTGCTCTTCTCGATTTGCTGACAGCCATCTCCTTGTCTCTCCACATTTTCTGTGATTTGAGTGATGGCGTCCCCTCAGAAATTCATGTTGAAACTTAATCTTCATTGCAACTAGGTGCACCTTTGGGAGGTGACTACTTCATGAGGGCTTTACTCCTATGAATGGAATTAGAGCCTTTATACAATGGCTGAAGTTTAAGGGGAGTTCTTCCTTGCCCTTCCATCTCTTTCATTATGTGAAGACACAGGATATCTTCTTTCCATAAGATGTAGCAACAAGGTGCCATCTTGGGAGCATGGAGCAACATTCACCAGACACCAATCCTGTCAGCTTCTTGACCTTGTACTTTCTAGCCACCAGAAACATGAGAAAGAGATTTGTATTATTCATACACTACCCAGTCTCAAATATGTTGATATAGCAGCACAAAGGTACTAACAAAGCTTGACTAGGAAAAGGAAAAAGAGGAGATAGTAAAACAGAGATAGAGAGATAGAGAAGAGAGATGAAGAGAGAATTAAACTATCCTATCTCTCTTCCTTATAAGAGCATTAATTTCATCATAAAGTCTCCACAATAATGACATAATTATAGTCTTGCATCACATGATGACATTTCAGTTTACTAAAGACCACAGACATAAGAGTCCCATAAGATGCTAATACCATATTTTTACTGTCCTTTTCTATGTTTAGATAGGTTTATATATACAAATAATTATATTGTGTTGCAATCACTGAAGAATTCAGTACAGTAACATACTGTACAGGCTTGTAGCCTACTACGATGTTTACATAATTACAAAATCACCTAACAATGCATTTCTCAGAATATGTCTCCATTATTATTAGATTCTTGACTATTTTAGTCAATCAACAATTAGACATATAAAAGTAAATCCTTCTTAACTTACCAAAGTATAGTTGAAACAAGAACTCCTATTTCTTTCCATGTAAAGACTATGGATTATTTTAAGTACTATTACCTCCTTCTTAAATTACTTGCTATTTTTTGCTATGTATTTTGATTCTATATATTTCCAAATCTAACAAGACATTATTATTGTCATCATTCTTGCTGTTGTTGGATTGTTGGTTTATGCAGTCAATATTTGTAAAGTCACTCTTTTTTCTTCCCCTGAAAATGCCTTTACTTCACTTTTCTTCTTGCAAGATATTTATGACAGCCACAGAATTCATGGTTGGCAAAGGTTTGTTTTTAGTACTTCAAGATACCACTTCATTGTCTTTAGGGTTGTGTTTTGTCTTGTTTTTTGAGACGGAGTCTTGCTCTTGTTGCCTAGACTGGAGTGCAATGGCGTGATCTCGGCTTACCCCAACCTCTACCTCCTGGGGTCAAGCTATTCTCCTGCCTTAGCCTTCTGAGTAGCTGGGATTACAGGTATGCGCCACCACTCCTAGCTAATTTTTTTTTTTTTTTTTTATTTTTTGTAGAGATGGGGTTCTCCATGTTGGTCAGGCTGGTCTCGAACTCCTGATCTCAGGTGATCCGCCTGCCTTGGCCTCCCAAAGTGCTGGGATTACAGGTGTTTGCCACCACGTGCTGCTGTGTTCTTTTAAATTAAATACATAATCATTCTAATTTTAGTCCCATTGCAAGTAATAATGTCATTCCTTAGCTTTCCTAAACTCTTTCTATTCATTTTTGGTTTCAAGTAGTTTTCCTATGATATGTCTAAGAGTAGTTTTCTTTGCATTTATCCTAATTTGGGTTCTCATGCATCTTGAATTTCAGTGATTTTCTCTTCAAACATTGTTTCTTCATTCTCACTCTTTACTTTTCTCTATACTTAAGTCAAATATTTCATCTGAGTTGTCTTTCAGATTATTCCTTGTCTCTTCAGATGTCTTGTCTATTATAAAATTTATTCACTGGACTTTTAACTTCCATTATAATAGTGTTCTCCATGATCAAAAATGTTGACTTTACTCAAAGTGTCTTTAATTATTTTATATGTAAGCCCATTTATCAATTTTTTTTAGAGTCAGCAGGGTTTCTATGTTGCTCAAAAAAACTAATTTACACTTAACAGAAAGACATTCACCAATATTTTTTCTTTGAAGCTCCATTTTGACTATACAATTATATACCCAGTGTGGAATGTGCTTATCTTGCATATGATGTGAAGTAGGGGATTTATTTCATTTATATATATATAAGTATACTTTACCTCCATTTATTGTAAAACCCTTCCTTTCATCTCCAGTATGGCTTGCCAGTTCTACTATGCATCAACATTTCTTCCATAGAGATAGCTGTTTCTGGGCTAACTAGTCTATTATCTGTAATGTAGTCTATCGCATTTCAAAGAAAACCAGTATCAACTGTTATGAGATCAGGCATATTCAGGGTTGTATGGTGTAAACACTAGCAAGTATCAACTATTATGAACAAGCTGTTACGTGAAGTATGACTGTATATCCCAAAGACTCCATCTCCAACACCATCACACTGGGGATTAGAATTGCAATTTATGAAATTGGGGGGCAAAAACAGTTCATGGTACCTACCTTTTAATTTTTATTTATCTGCTATTTTAAATCTCTTCTTACCAATATACTGTGTCACCTTCAACTATAATTTTTTAAATTATACTGAGGTTTGTAAATGTCCTAGGTTAGTGGTAATCAACTTTTTAAAACATTTTAAAAACACTATTATCTTGAAACAAATTAAATAGATACTATAACCTACAAATACAATTTTAGTAATAACCAGCATAATGTCCTAAATATAATCTAAAGCATATGCAATATAAAATTAATTTGTGATAAATATAAAATCATCAATATGTAAATACATAGAACCAAAATAAAGATAAATTCAGGCATATATATATAGAAATCACCATGAGTAAAACAGCCACAAACTTACAGTGATACAAGTGTGTTGTATTAACTACTTAAGCGCTAAGTGTTCCACTGCCCTTAGTGATTTAGTCTTTCT
Source organism: Theropithecus gelada (assembly GCF_003255815.1). NCBI lineage: Eukaryota > Metazoa > Chordata > Mammalia > Primates > Cercopithecidae > Theropithecus > Theropithecus gelada. The sequence continues at coordinate 22,155,831 of NC_037686.1, read as the reverse complement.
TTAATGTTGAGTAACTTTTGATAAAAGCGAAAATTTAAAAATTATGGTTTCCTTTTAGTTTACAAGTTAGTTGCCTTCCTGGAAAATTCAAACCATGTAAAATTTAAATCATGCAAAAATTCTCTGAATTCACATGTGAAATGCTAAATACATAAGCTCAGGTAATTATAAGTCAATTTTTATTGGCCTTAATGTACAGCAAGACATTTACACGTCCCATGGAAACTGTCACAATTCTTTATATGCAAAATATTATCACCCCAGGTTGTCAGTGAATAAATGCCAATACTATCCTTCGATTTATGTTAAAACCAATGCCAATACATTTCTAAAATGTTGTCTAGGAGGTAATTCTACACACACACCCCCTACCTCAAGAACTACTTCCCAAGGTTCTTACACTTGCTTTTTCTTTAATCTGAATATCATTCACTCACATCTCTAAGGGACAAACTACCATGTAGTTATCAAGGTTCAAATAAAATGTTCTCCTTCTTGTGAAGGCATCATTTAAGCTCTAAGAGTAAAATGAATCCCTCCTTCCATGTTCTGTAAAACTGTATGCATCCTGCTAACATACCCCATTGCAACGTAGACATTAATTCACGTGTTTCTTTCTTTTTTTTTTTTTTTTTTTTTTGGTGTATCTTCATTGCTCCCAAAGACAGACTTCTCAAAGATCTATGATAGTATCAGATTCATCTTCCAGACCTCTGCATCTTAAATACCTAACTACATATTGAGCATATGCTATTTGCTGAATAAATAAATCTGCATTTTCAGCTCTTGTTTTCTTTCTTTCTTTCCATTGTAAATAACTAGAGCTTTCTATACATACATACATACACACACACACACATCTAATTTTTATAATTTATTATTTAAAACTGCTAAGTGAAAACAGCTTGCACAAACTATTATTAGTAGTAGTTTACTAAGATGATCATCTACACCTGCTAGTTTCTTTTCTTTTCCTTTCCTTTTATATTTTTATTTTTATTTTTTTGAGATGGAGTCTCACTCTGTCACCCAGAATGGAGTGCAGTGGGGCGATCTCAGCTCTCTGCAGCTCCCACCTCAGCCTCCCGAGTAGCCTGAATTACAGGCACCCGCCACCATGCCCTGCTAACTTTGTATTTCAGCAGAGACGGGGTTTCACCATGTTGGCCAGGCTGGCCTTGAACTCCTGACCTCAAGTAATCTGCCTGTCTCGGTCTCCCAAAGTGCTGGGATTACAGGCATGATCCACCATGCCCGGGCTAGTTTATTTTCTGTATGTGTAAAAAGTTAGTTGATTATTGTAGTCTTCTGCATTATCTGCAATCAGTAGGGCTTTATTTAAAAAGTAAAAAATCACGTAGAGTAGATTGTAAAAACTTTAACAGGGGAACTTTATTCAATTGTTCAAATACAGGAAAGAATAAATTTAATTTACATTAACATAATTGCCTTTTATTATGTATTAATGACTTTAAAATCGTAACATATATAACAACTGGCATTTACACTAAAAGGAATGCATCTTTCAGTATTATTCTCATATTAAATATGCTAATTAATAAGAAATATCTGAGAAGAATTATAGGAAGGACTAGGATGGAATTTATCTGAATCATATTTCATCCTGAAAGCTCTCAGACCTCATAAATCACAGTTTTCAGGAAGGAGAGCTCTATTGATAGTACTGTAATTCTTTATAAGTAATTTTTCCATTTTGTTCTTTATTATCACTTTTGTTAAGCTCTTAAAAATGAATCAAGCAGAAATATAGAAAACGTACATTTATTACCCTGTATCCATCATATATTCACCAGTAGCCAAAAGGATAACTTCAATTTCCCTAGAAATTTGACATCATAATGGCCTGCAACCACTTAGAATTTTGTCTAAGCATTTTAGAAAATTGATATCTTTACAGTTTGTGTTGAGTGAGTGTTATAATAATAATTGCAATAATACTACAGCTTGAGTTAGATATACATATTGTATTTTAAGTCTTGGCTTAGCCACTTATTAAGTGTGTGGCAAATGATTTAAATTCTTGGAAACTTGATTTTGTCATTTGTAAAAAAACAATAACAATAAAAGAGAAATAATAAAATATAACCTGGAAGAGAATTGTGTTGAATATGTGTGATAACTCATACAAAATGTAAAACGTATACTCAACTTTTGCTAAAATGTGAAGATCACAATCATTTTGAATCCACTAACCTATATCTGGTTCCATTTTAACAAATTTATGCCTCAGCAAGGTTCAGAAGTGACAACTCACAACTGAGAGTTAAGTTCATCAGTTGGATTAGATTCCTTCTATATTAACATTTTGTGATTCACTAATCCTATCAGTGTGCTTCTAGACTTAATTTTCAAAGGCTATTTGAATTCTACCTTATTGGAAAAGGGTAACTGATCTGAGGCTGAAAATTTCTAAGCCTTAACTTGAGATTTTTTAATCTAGGTCCATGCTAACCTCCGGGGTAGTGTGATGTAATGATGTAATACGACAGTAGTAGTCGAGACCTCAGCCAACCTTGGCTCTAACCATTGCTGTGCTACTTTCCAGCCGTGGGGCCATGGATGAGTCACTGGGGCTTTATGGAATTTAATAGAATTTTATGTAAAATGTGGTACAAATCTTCCTTTGTCTCCATTTTATAATATTTTACTTATGTATATGTTTATATTTATATTTAAAGAAGTATGTACCTATATTTATAATTTAATTATATATTACTATTATTTGGAATTATGAATATGAAGTACCAAATGGCAGAGAATATTCCTTATTTTAGAAAAATATATTGACAGGTATGCCTCAATGAAAACAATATTTCATTGGTAAAAGAAATAAATAACAACTAATAACCAAAAAATTGAAATCTAAAATTCCACAAATTTGCTGAGCCTGAATCAAATCATATTGAGTGATAGCTCTTGAAAATTTTCCAAAAAGTTATTTAAATCATATTCGCTGGGGTTATAGCTAGTACACTATATTTTTAACTCAGTCATCCTTGATTAAAGAAAAAATACTCTATTTAATCAACTGACAGTTTTTCTTTTTTCCTTTTTGTATGTAATAAATTAATATATACTTGGAAAATACCTTAGATTTTTTATGCAGACAAGTACAATTTTGAAGCTAGGATACTGTTGATTATGTATTATATGTATTATGAGTAAAATAAAAGTGCCATATAGAAAAAAATAAAAAAATTTAAGTCAGCCACATCCCAGGTCTCTTTTAGGGGAATAGACTGAACGTTAACATATATTTATTGACTTTTTAATAAAAACCATCCTGACTTGTGTGAGATAATATCTCATTATGGTTTTGATTTGCATTTCTCCAATAATTAGTGACGTGGAGCCTTTTTTACATATACTTTTTGGTCGCATGTGTGTCTTCTTTTGAAAAGTGTCAGTGCAGAGTAAGAAAGAAACGCTTTTACACTGTTAATAGGAAAGTAAATTAGTTGAACCATTGTGGAAAACAGTGTGACAATTCCTCAAAGAGCTAAAAGTAGAACTACCATGTGACCCAGCAATTCCATTTCTGGGTATATACCCAAAGGAACATAAGTTTTCTACCATAAAGACACATGCACATGAATGTTCACTGTAGCACCATTCACTATAGCAAACACATGGAAACAAACTAAATGCCCATCAGTGGTAGAGTGGATAAAGAAAAGGTGCGACATATGACATACACACCATGGAATACTGTGTAGCCAAAGGAAAAAAACAAAAAACAAAAAAAGATCGTGTCCTTTGCAGGAACATGGATGGAACTGGAGGCCATTATCTTTAGCAAACTAACCCAGGAACAGAAAACAAAATACTGTATGCTCTCACTTGTAAGTGGGAGCTAAATGATGAGAACACATGGACACATAGAGGGGAACAACACATACTCAGGCCTACCTGAGGGTACAGGGTGGGAGGAGGGAGAGGATTAGGAAAAATAACTAATGAATTCTAGGCTTATTACATGGGTGAGGAGATAATCTGTACAACAAACCCCACAACACATGTTTTTCTATATAGCGAACCTGCACATGTACTCCTGAAGTTAAAATAAACTGAAAATACATGTCTCTATATATTTTAAGGCTGGCCTCCAGTTCTCTAACACATGCATGAATATTTTAAATTGTATCATGTACCTTGCGATTGTCCGAGTGTTCACAACTGCTCATGCTTCCTGTTTGCTCTGTGTTGACTAAACTTCAGTCAAGCTACTCTCCTTCTCAAAGTTCGTTGAGCTTTGACTTGCTCCAAAGCCTGAGCAAGCAGTAAGACGCAGAAAGTGCTTCCACTATCAGCTAATTCTGAGATAAAAGACACATTTTCTGTCAAACTGCACTGATCATACTGTCAACTCATTTCCTCTTGCTCCCTGAACTTCTCTTTATTAGTTTCTGCTACGTTCTACTCAATTCTTATTATCAAATAATTTACCATCACATATTACAATTTATAAGCCAATTTAGTAGTGCTAAATAAACTTTTGTTTTTAGAAAGAAAATCCTCAGTTAAACATATTTAAACTTGGTTCCACACTTGTCAAAGTCTGTTGATGCTATCACTTTAATGTATGCGTTAGGAGGATGAGGTTTTTCTTGACACAGTTGTTCTTTTTTAGAAAATTTCACATTTAAAAAAATACTATAGCTTGATCCTTGCATATATTTACTGCCCTTCCTTGGCAACTGGCTTTCAGAAAAATCTTATATAGAATGATTTAAATGTCACGATTTTTTGCTATAGACTTTGTCACATCCAACACAATGAGAAAATTGGACAATTCAGTGTGGGGTGAAAAAACTAAGGAGATAAAATCAATAGTAAAGAAGAGGAGTGTGTACTTTTCTTGCATGTTTCACAACTAAATCTGGACTTAAGGACAGTTAGATATATTGGATTTATTATCTGAATCTTATCTCATTGCATTAGGTAATAAAAAGGCCAGTTGTAGAACAAAGAATCAGTAAATATGTCACAGAGCACAAAGCTTAACCTGAAAGGAGTCTTTTTTTTTTCTATTTCGCACATCTCAGTTTGCAAAAAAAAGTTTCAATAAAGTTTCCGTGTAACAGAGGGTAATTAGGAGAAAATGACCTTGAGGTTTATACTGCTTTTAAAACAGCCACTTGGCAAATCTTTGCAGGCATGAATGTCAGCTTAAGATAGATGTTTATAAGAAAACTGTGAAATGCAATATATGAATGGAAACTTCATTTTCTGGTCATGTATGAGAAATCTTAGGCCTAAAGCTCACTCTTTATCCTCTGATGCTGATAAGCATACAACAGCTTTCATAAGAATTAGTATATGAGTCTGTTAAAAGAACTAGTTTAAAGCTCCTATTTTCAAAATAGATTCTGCTTTTTTAGAAAAATCATAACCTTAAGTCTAAATTTTGTATCCAATAGATTAGTACTCTGAAAATTAATATGCATGTCAATTTTCATATACACTGACATTTTATAATGTGCCGTAAACCTCAGCCTTTCTAAACAGCATATCTCCTTCAAATGCAACAATTTTTATGACATAATATTTTCATTTTTAAGCCAGTCTTTTTGAAAACTAAGAATGGTGATTTCTGTCTAAAACAACAACACTTTCTTGACGATCATAGTTTTCATCTCACATTATTGGTGTAACATATGTATTGTAGGGAGAAATGTGGAAAGTGTTTCTATCACATTTGGTTTTCCCAATCCAATTAGAGTGTCAAGAAACAATTTCTACTGAAACCAAAATGGTCAAACATCTGATAATTAGACCCGGATCTCTATTATCTATAGAGAGTAACATGAATTGAGATACGATTACTATCACCTATATCAGATTTCTTATTTGTGATTTTAAAAAAAGGTACACCTGAAGCATGGTAGATTTAGTGAATGCATTTTCACTGTGAAGAAGTATGAAACAACCCTCCGGTTGGTATGCATTGGAGTACAATTAATGACATGGTCGGGTAGTATGATCAAGTGGGAGTTCAGAAAGAATTTGAATAGAGGAATCAGAAAACTGTGTCTTGTCTTTCAATCTTACAAATCAATCACTAGTTACAGGACTGGTAATGTTACTTACTTTCCATACTCTTGCTATGAGGATGAATGACAACAATTTGAGTTAATGTGATTTAAAACCAACGTATATTCCATTGAAATTGGAAAGTTCCCTGATCCCCATTCTAGTACCTGCCACAAGGGTGTGGCTGACCTGTTTGGTTACCCTGCTGGCTGCTCAAAACCTTTATGGGAGGGGGAGCAAGCAGATGGGCAGGTGAAGAGGCCAGGACAAGTACTTTGGGCTCCAGCCCCGTGGTAGTGTCTAGGGGTGGGTGCCTGCAAACCCAGTGTTACAAAGCTTTTCCAGCTTTGCCGCCCACAGAAGCCTTGAGTGTTATCCAGCTCAATGAACCCTCTGCCCACAAGGGCAGAGGGCCAGTGTGTGACAGTTTTCTGTATCCCAAGCTCTTGTCCAGCATCCCAGAAAACTCGGGTCACACATGGACTGGAAGGATGAATGTAAGGATTTATTGAGTGGTGGAGGTGGCTTTCAGTGGGATGGATGGGGAGCCGGAATAGGTGGATGGAGTGGGAAAGTGATCTTCTCCTGGAGTCGGGTCTCCCAGCGGCCTACACCTCTCCCACTGTCCCCAGCCGAACTCCCCTGGGCATTCAAGTGCTCCTCCTCTTCTCTCTTTCTCTGTCCATAATTCCACTGACCGTCTGCTGGTCTGCTGGCTTGCTGGTCTGCTTCTGGAGCCTGGGATTTGGGGTTTACATGGATGCAGGATAGGGGACATGGGGGGCCAAAAGCCAACCTTTGGGGTGTGAAAATGGGAATGCCTGTCCTCATTTAGGGCCTCAGGTCTTAAGGCTTGAGGTTGGAGCCTTTGCTGGGGAACTGCCCTCCTCTATCCAGTATTTCCTTGTCTCCTGTCTGCATCACCATCAAAGTAGAGCCTTATCAATATTTGACATTCCTCAACAGAAACCATAATTCTTCAATAATAAATTTTGTAAAGTCAGTTCCTTACATCACTCCAATGATTTCACCCCAATTACAAAGCTAGCATCAGTCACTAAGAAGATAAAGAACGCCCACACAGAATTTTGTGTAGAATTTGACTCCAACACCTATAGTTATACCCAGATTTATGGGGTAGATGGATAAATCCTTGTAAGAAAACTCTGTAATGAAACATATGAGAACTTTGTCTTCTGGGAAGAACTTATAAAATAGATCACTGAATCAAGATAAAATATTTCTCTTGTGCAATGCAATACTATTAAATGAACAGTATTTAATAAAGGAATTAATAATGAACTAGTTCCTAAATAGAAATGAACAAACCATAAATGTTCACCTTGATGAATCTGCATAAAATAAACACGATGGAATCCTCCCTGCAGCAAAAAATAAAATATTACCAACAAACCCAAAGGTCCTCTTCTGCCCTCTCATTGTCCCTCTTTTATCCTGTACAAGTTAATCACTATTTTGGTTTCTAAATTTATAAATTAGCATCACACAATATGTTCTTTTGATGTCTAGATTCTTACACTCAACATTATATGTAGCAGATACATCCACATTGGTTTGGTGGAGTGATTTATTTATTTTAACTGATGAGTAGTGTTCTGTAATTTACTATAATATAGTTCATTCATTTTTTTTTCCTTTTGAGACGGAGTCTGGTTCTGTCCCCCAGGCTGGAGTGTGGCGGCACGATCCTGGCTCACTACAAGCCCCACTTCCCAGGTTCACGTCATTCTCCTGCCTCAGCCTCCCAAGTAGCTGGGACTACAGGCGACTGCCACCACTCCCAGCTAATTTTCTGTATTTTTAGTTAGCTAGTTTCATCATGTTAGCCAGGTTGGTTTTGATCTCCTGCCCTCATGATCAGCCTGCCTCGGCCTGCCAAAGTTCTGGGATTACAGGCGTGAGCCACCACGCCCGGCCAGTTCGTTCATTTTTATTAGTGGTATGGTATCAATATATCACAATTTATCTTTTGGATAACTCAAATTGTTTCCAATTTGGAATTATAAATAATACTGCTATGAACATCATTGTACCTGTATTTTGGTATACATGCATACACATTTCAGTTCGGGAAAACAATTAGAAGTACTAGAATATTCATATATTAAGCATTAATAGATATCCCTAGACATTTTTTATCCAAGCGACTGTATCAACTTACATTTTTACTATATCATTGCAGTTGTAATTATAATTACTCTCTCAAGATAAAAAAAAAAGAAGAAAAATTTAGAAGTAGAAGGAAATAATATCAAAGATAAAAATCAGAAATTAATGAACTAGTCAAAAAGATAAAAATATAATGACAACATAAATAATTAATATTGATAATCATGAAAAATTTTTTAATACAAATACTTTTAATGTATTGCAAAAAATAAATGCATTGAAGTTGATCATTGTACTGTATATAATAAAATATTACTAATTTTTTGGAAACATACATTAAAATATTTAGAAGAACTGATATGTTTAAATTACTTTCAAAAGGTTTATAATAAAGCAGTTTGGAAACCAGTAATCAGCAACCAGTAATCTGGGTAATGGTTATATGAGGTTCTTCATACTACTCTTACAACTTCACTGTAAATATGACATTATTTCTAAATAGAAATTGAGGAAAACCTACTGCGTATTTGTCACACCAATAGACTAAAGAATTTCAAGGTCAGAATAAAAGGATTTGATGAAATTCAAGTTCACTCATGATTTAGAACTCATAAAAATGAGAGTAGAAGAGAGTATCTGTAGCCTGATAAAGAGCATCTAACAAATACATTCACATACTTTCACACTTTACTTTACACACAATAAAACATATCCATTTTAAGTATAAGTTGAGATTTGACATTTGTGTAAGTCCTATGTAATCACTATCACAATCAAGAAATAGTGTATTGCTGTGGTCCCACATAAATTCCCTGGTTCTGTTGTGCACTTAATTCCCACCAACCATACCCTACCCCTAGACAAACACTAATATTCTTTCTGCCACTATTGATTCGTTTCCATTTCTATTACTTCAAATAACTGGTTCCATATGGTTTGAGATCTTTTGTGTCTGGCTTCATTTTAACAGGATAATGTTTTTTGAGACTATTCAAGATTTTTGCAGTTTATTTGAGACTCATCAAGATTGTTGCAGTTTATTTCTTTCTGTTGCTGATAAAAGAAACATTTTGGGTATTTCCACTTCTTGGGTTAAATACTTAAAAGGAGAATCAATAGGTCATAGAAGTCTATTGCTTAATTTAGAAGAAACTGTTAAAGTATTATCTGAAAGGATCATACTATTATAGTTCCTCCAGCAATGGATGAGAGTTTATCTACTTCCTCTGCAATGTTTGGTACTTGATATTAGTCATTTTAATGGATGTATATTCGTATCGTATTATTTATTGCATTTCTCTGATGCCAAATGATGTTGAAGGTCTTTGCTTGTGCTTATTGACCATTCTTAAATTTTCCTTTTGGAAATGTCTTTTCAAATCTTTTGCTATTTTATGACTTGTTTTGCTATTTTTAAGTCTTTTGCTGTTTTGCTGTCTTTCTTTTTATTATTGGTTCTAATGAATTATTTTTATATATAGTTATAAGCTTTTTATCAAACACATATCTTAAAGTAGTTTCTTCTAGGTTGTAGCTAGAATTTTTGTTCTTTTAAAAAATGTCTTCAATAGAACAGATAATTTAATTTTGATAGAGGTAAATATTTCATTTCTAATGATTTATACTTCTTGTGTACTATTTTAATCATCTTTGGCTATTCCAAATCTGTAAAACATTTGTCATATATTTTGAATTAATTATTGTATAGAGTTGTGGTCTCCAACATTTTTGGCAATATCCATACATAAAGGATTAAAGAGAATATAATGAAGAGTGCATGCCAATAAATATGAAACAGGTAATGTGGAAAAATTTATAGAAAATTATGTACTACAAAAGGTCATTCAAGAAGAAGTGGTTCATCTGAGTAGCCTTACAGTAAAGAAATATATTGTATTCATGTTTGAAAATTCAGACCAAAAACAATTCAAATCTAGGCACAGATGGCTTCATTAAAAAGTCAATCAAGTGTTCAAGAAAGAAATAATCCCAATTACACAACGTTTTCCAAAAAAGCAGAACAAACACTTCTCAACCTTGATGTCCTTCATGAGATTGAAGAGGTTTAATTTGAATACGTGTTAATTTTTCTTTGCAAATTTTCTTTTTATATCTACTGAGAGGATCATATGTTGATTCTTTTTTATTCTCTTAACAGAGATAAACATGCTTTTATTTTTGAATATTAACTTCAATTTCAATTGCAACTTCAATTTCAATATAAAAAATCAACATGACATTTTATGCTGTGTTATAGTCATGCTTAAATTTGAACCAATAATAATTGCTATATCCTGAAAAGAATATTTTTTAAAAAATCAGTAACAAACAAAATGAATTAAATGGCCTTGCAAATAAAATAAAGATAATTAAAATTAATTACATATTTATCATGCAAAGTGTGAATACTCTGTACAAATATAATTTTTTTCCTTTGAAGACATTTTAGTGTACAATGGCTTATTTTTTAAAGATGGTATTGTCTGACCAAACCACACTCAGGGTGGTAAAAGGAAAGAAGTTATATTGGGGGTTAAATTATCTTAATATTAGAAACCAGACAATAGCTAACAGGTTTAATTTTTAGATAAATCATAGAAACACATGGGCTATTTGGAAATATAACTTTCCAATTTTTACCTTCTACCTTGATTTTGAAGAATGTTGTCTGACATTCGTTAATTCAGTTGCTTATATCTTTATCTCATAATTATTTATTGAAAGACTACTAATGTTCTGGCCTTGGGATAAACTTTGGAGATAAAACAGCAAATACGAAAGATATACTTACCACCTTTCCACAGACTAATTTAGAGAGATGAGGAAGATTATAAGAAAAGATAAAATATAAACAGTGTCACTTATGCTATTAAAAACAGGCAGATAGGCTGGGAATGATGGCTCATGCCTGTATTCCCAGCACTTTGGGAGACAGAGAGGGATGGATTGCTTGAACCCAGGAGTTCAAGACCAGTCTGGGCAACATAGTGAGACCCTGTTTCTACTAAGAATACAAAAATTAGCTGAGTGTGGTGGCTCATGCCTCTGGTTTTTAGCTGCTCAGGAGGCTGAGGTGGGAGGATCACTTGAGCCCAGGAGGTTGAGGCTGCAATGAGCCTAGATTGCAGCACTGCACTGGGAGACAGAGTGAGATCTTGTGTGTGCGCGTGCGCGTGTGTGTGTGTGTGTGTGTGTGTGTGTGTGTGTATGTTTGTAACAGCTATAGAAGCACATGATAGGGACATTTAATTCAAACAGACAAAGTTTGATGAAGGAACTGCATTTTGGCTTAGTTTTGAAGGATGACTCAAATTAGCCTAGTTGCTAGAGCTTGTACATGGAAGGAAGAACAGTCAGGCAGAAAAACAGCAAGTTCTAAATGACACAGATAGCAATTGAAGAAATACAAATCACAAAATTAAAAAAAAAAAAGTTCAGGCCGGGCGCGGTGGCTCAAGCCTGTAATCCCAGCACTTTGGGAGGCCGAGACGGGTGGATCACGAGGTCAGGAGATCGAGACCATCCTGGCTAACACGGTGAAACCCCGTCTCTACTGAAAAATACAAAAACACTAGCTGGGCGAGGTGGCGGGCGCCTGTAGTCCCAGCTGCTCGGGAGGCTGAGGCAGGAGAATGGCGTGAACCCGGGAGGCGGAGCTTGCAGTGAGCTGAGATCCGGCCACTGCACTCCAGCCCGGGCGACAGAGCGAGACTCCATCTCAAAAAAAAAAAAAAAGTTCTTATGGGCGTAACGTGGACTAAGAAATCTTAGGAGGTTGTTGGAGGAAACTCGAGATATGTAGAATGTAGTAGGAGCAGAAATGGTTAAAAATGGTATTTGACAAAAGTGACCAATTGGATATGAGTGTAGAGGGTAAGACAGCCTCAAGGATGACATTCACTGCTTTGAACTTAGAAGCTGAGTTAATTAGAGATACTACCTTTGAAAGCTGAACTTGTGAAGAGGAAGAGTTCCATTTTGGGCATAGTGACTTTGAGGAGCTTATGATACACCAAAGGTTGGTGGTCGGATATATGAGTCCGAGTGGAAAAGGAGACTGAGCAATACATAAAGATCTGACATCATCAACAGTTAGGTACACAATGGAATTGTGAAAATGAATAAGTTCACTAGAAGGAAATACAGAGAAAGAAAAATCTTGAATGTCTACATTTTAGTACATCAGAACTTGATTATTATTTCAAGGTATGTTAGTTACTAGCCACAGGAGTTAGAGTACATTGTATTACTTGTTAGGACCTCAGTGTTATTATCTGTAAAATGCAGGGTCTGAGCAATATAATAGAATATATAGCTCTAAAATACAATGAATCCAAAACTCTCTGTTTTAGCCCATTGTTTTAGATAGTCAACACAAAAGGTATATATACAATTATTCTTTGTTACCCATGGAGGAATTGGTTCCAGGACCCTGTTTTACACATGGATATCAAAATCCATGGATGCTTGTAAAATGGCACAGAATTTGCATATAACCTTCACACATCCTTCCACATACTTTAAATAATAACTAGATAACAATACTACTTAATACAATGTAAATGCTATTTAAATAGTTGTTATAATGATTGTTTTGTATTTGCATTACTTTTTATTGTTGTGTTGCTATTTTTATAGGTTTTTTTTTTCTTTTTGGAATGTGTTCAATTCACGGTTGGTTGAACCCACAGAAATGGAACACTCAGAGAGCTAAATGTATAGCCACAGTGGCTAAATGTATATCCACAGCAGCTTGGCTTGGCTATATGTAGTCTGAGAATTTCATAGTCCTAATGCCAGTATTTATTTAATAATATTGCATTTATATCTAAGGAACACTGAAACAATTGTTTACCATTCTCTATAATTGGTACAAATATCTTTGTTATTTTCCAAAGGTGATTGAGAGAGCGTGCATTTACCAATTACCTGCTTTATGCTGGACACTGTTAAGAGAACTTTTACTTACCAGAAGGACTGGTCAGTTTAAGAGAGCTACAAAACTTTTTAATTTCTATATTGATATATTATTTGCCTTTTCCTAGATTTAGCACTTGAGGTTTGTAAAAATAGCAATTTTAATGACAAACAAATATAATATCCTTTTCAAAATATATCTCCTATTATTCACATTAGAATTAATGGTTATCAACAAAATTCAGTTAGTTAAAAGTAGCAAGGGTTAAATTTGAGCTGGTTCCACAGGAGTGAAGGCCTGGTAATCAACTTTCAGACCCATTGGTTTTTCAAGTGCTACATTCTCTGAAAAGAAGAGAACCAAAGAAAACTCCACACTATTCACAAAGTTTAGTTGCTTTTGTAAATGCCATCTGCTTCGTCTGTTCAGAAAAATCACTTTCATTATATTTCAAGTCCAAAGTCTCTTTTCTTTGTCTGTGACACTTTTTTTTCATTATCCAGTGAAAGAATCCACACCAATTTTATGGTATTTTTCTCCTCTTCTCCCTTATAGAATTATTCATTTTGCCCCGTGGAAAGGAGCACAAGAACTACTGGTCAATTGACAAGTCATTCAATTTTACAAGGCACATTTCATTTCTTCCTTTATAATTTCAAAGAGTTTTGGGGGAGGAGAAAAACCTACTTCTATTCACAATCACGATGGCTTTGTTTGAGTTAAAAATTCCACCCCATGAAATATCTGTGCTGAGACATAATGAATAGTGTTAGTAATGTGGAAAAGGCTCAAGTGGATAGAAAATTATCAAAACTTTCAGTAATCAATAGGCAAATTGTGCTTTAGCCTGAATGACTATTACCAAATAGGCAATTCATCATTTGTTAGCATGTTACAGCTTTTGTAAGAAACTTATTGTAAATCTGGAGCTCTCCCACCTCAAACGTCACTGTTATTTATTAATGGATAATTATGAATAATATTGAGGTAATAGAGAATAGCAATACCTGTTATCTATCTATATCGCTATGCATATTTATCTGTATCTATCTATGTATATGACATTTTGGAAAAGGCAAGGCAATAGTAAGTTCAGTAATTTTTATTATAAATAACATAATACTACAAACATGCAAACACAAATAAAATAATAAGATATGATCTCTAAAGCTGATAATTTCTATTTATTTTGACCTCCTCTTTCTCATTTGACACGTATTTGAGAAGATAATAAGTGGATTGCAACAGTTGTATTACATTAAAATTATAAAAAAAGAGTATTAGGGCTCTATAGAGTAACCAACCACAATTAGGAAGACAGACAAACAGCAAGTTACTCAGAAAATTAGCTTTTGTAGGTCTGATAAGAGTGTATACCTCATGTGAATTCACAGACACATGCTTATTTTGTTGCTATAAGCATTTTTTTTTAATTATTGCCAATTGCATTTTTCAATGTTTTGTCACTGAGCAAGAATTACTGATTATAAAGAAAAGAAATACAAACTTAAACATCAGAGTAGAGTGATCATCATTAAGGCTGTATCAAGAGTATTTTAATTTTGGTGGGTACAAAAATAGAAATTTGGATTACGTATTATTACTTTGACAAGATGTGAAATTTGTTTGTTGCATACTTGAGTGTTTTAGAAATAACAATGAACTTATGCATGGAAAAGAAGGTAAAGTGCTACTTTGTTCCAAAAAAAAAAAAAAAACCCTGCATGACACGCTCCCTGGATGCAATGTGATAGGAACAATATTAGTGCATTAAAGATAGATCAAAATTGGTAGGACTTTAAAAACAATGGAATCAAATACCTGCAATCCCAGCACTTTAGGAGGCTGTGGTTGGTGAACGACTTGAGGCCAGGAGTTCAAGTTCACGCCTTGCCAACATGGTGAAACCTCATCTCTACTAAAAACACGCAAAAAAGAATTAGGTGGTGTGCACCTGCAATCACAGCTACTTGGGAGGCTGAGGCAGGAGAATTGTTTGAACCTGAGAGGTGGAGGTTGCAGTGAGCCAAGGGCACGCCACTGCCCTCCAGCCTGGGCAACGCAGTGTTACTCTGTCAAAAAGAAAAGAAGCAACAGAATAAAGAACACAGTATCATGCCAGAGTTCTTTTTAACTCTTTTTGGGCAGCAACTGTCATTGCACTCTATTTTTATCTTACTCTCATTAACTTTTCCTACTATGTTGATTTTTTAAAAAAGAAAATTTGTAAAAATCAATGAAAAAAATTGCAATGGAAAGACTCAACAAAAATAATTTAAATAATTACTAAAATAATCTTGTAACGAATGTATTTCCCCAGAAAACTTTTCCCTATCATTAAAATTTCTTATACAAAGGAAATGTACATATAGAGCCAAGAGAAAATATATATATTCAAATATGTAGAAAAATAATATTAGAGAGAAAAATTATTTTGAAAAGAAAAATAATAAAATGCACAAAATACAGACAAATATGACTTGATGATTGTGGTAATAGAAACATTTTGGCTAAATGATAAAAATTATTTTTTTAAACAGTTTTGTAATTTTATGACATTGATAGACCCAAATTGGTGTTATTTCATCAACATTCTTTTTCTCATGCGTAGACGTTCTTTTGTTGTTACTCACAACTGAATTAAGAAATAGGAAACAGATGAAGAAATTCACTTAAGTTAAATGAATATGAGTTAAATATTTATCCTACACAGAAAACTGTGAAAATAACTCAATAAATACATACTAAATTTCACTAAAGATTAGAGATCTGTTGATACAAAAAGGAATGAAAGAAAGAAACAGAGTTATGAGAGAGACAAACAATTGCAGAATATACTGAAACTTACTTCCCTTTATCTCCTTCTAAATTATTTTTTCATCAGGTTAAACTATTATACAGTGTCTTAGGAAATTGGAGACTATTTTTTGAGTGATTTAGGAAATTAGTTTCTCGGAATGATTTTACTACATTATGAATCTTCAAATAACATTTTATTATTTAATGTAGCTTAAGATTTTGGAAATAACTGAGGCATAAATAAGAAACAGCACAAGGGGCCAGGCACGGTGGCTCACGCCCGTAATCCCAGCACTTTGGGAGGCCGTGGCGGGGGGATCACGAGGTCAGGAGATCGAGACCATCCTGGCTAACATGGTGAAACTCCGTCTCTACTAAAAATACAAAAAAAATTAGCCGGGCTTGGTGGCGGGCGCCTAAGGTCCCAGCTACTCGGGAGGCTGAAGCAGGAGAATGGCATGAACCCAGGAGGCTGAACTTGCAGTGAGCCGGGATCACGCCACTGCACTCCAGCCTGGGCTACAGAGTGAGACTCAGTCAAGGAAAAAAAAAAAAAAAAAAAAAGAGAGAAAGAAAGAAAGAAGGAAAGAAAGAAAGAAAGAGCACAAGGGCCTTCTGCAGAACAAGTCAATAAGTACGGCAGTACCAAAGAATGGAAAGGCCAAGCATCAGCAGAAAAACTTGACTGTGTAACACATGGAAGGAAAGAGTTCAATTTAAGCCATCCATCTAGTGTTTAGAATGAATTTGAGGTTCAATAGACACCTGTTAAGATATAAACCATATTCTCGTTTGTAATTAAAAGATGCTGGTTTTAGACATCCACTCTATTTTATTGGAACCTTGACTTAATAGCGCAGTTGCCAAATTGTGCCACAATTAACAAGAGTAGTACTTCACTTGACAAATTACAGGGAAATTATCAGTATTACACTTCCCCCATATAAGAGCCTTGCAAACAATTGCACAATGCAAATAGACCACAAATGCTCTTTTGGACTTTTCAAATAGGCATTGCTCCTCAAAATTTATTTCTCTTCTACCATTCAAAGCTCATAGATCTTTTAACTAGTACTGAGTAATCTTGAAATTAAAGAACCCTTTAAGATTTCCTGAGATTAATTTTTTCCATCAAGTTTAAAGCTGTAATTTCTAGGAATGAAAAAATAAATTCTCATGATCTGAGCTCAAAAATAATTCAGTAAGATCCCTATGATAGGCAGAATTAAGATTCCTGATCCTTGGTATGCATGCTTTATATAATCCCCTACCTTTCAATGTGGCTGGGACTCAGGAATATGATGGAATATTACTGTCATGTTTAGACTATTTATCAGTTGACTTTGAGTTAATCGAAAGGAATGTTACAATGAGTTAGCCTTCCATACTCAGGTGAGCCCTTCACAAGACAGTGAAGTATTAAAGAAATGCTCTCCCCATGTCCTAGAAGAAAGCAAATGGCAATGCTTTATTATTATTATTATTATTAAGAAAGAGTCTCCCTCTGTAGCCCAGGCTGGAGTGCAGTGGTGTGGTCTCAGCTCACGGCAACCTCCACCCCTGGGTTGAAGTAATTCTTCTGCCTCAGCCTCCCAAGTAACTGGGATTACAGTTGTGCGCCACCACGCCCGGCTGATTTTTGTATTTTTAGTAGAGACAGGGTTTCGCCATGTTGACCAGGCTGGTCTCAGGCTCCTGCCGGAACTCTTGACCTCATGTGATTTGCCTGCCTCTGCCTCCCAAACGTTGGGATTACAGGCATGAGCCACAGTGCCTGGTCAGCCGCAAACGGCAATGTTTAGAACTCCTTATGAAGAGGGTTGACCTCCAAGATTTGGGCACTTTGATCCTAAAACTATATTGAACTGTATTCTGCTGGCAATCTTAGGGAGCCTGGAAGAAGATCCTAAGCTCTGAATGAAATCCTAGCCTTCCTGACATACTGGCTTAGTAAGACCTTGAGCAGAGCATTCAGCTAAGCCAGGTCCAGTTTCTTAACCCACAGAAATTGTGAGATAAAAAATGTAAGTTGTCCAAAGCTGTTAATTTTGCATATTTTTTACAGCCATTGAAAACTAAAATAGCCCATTTTCTGCATCTACATAAATTAAATCATGATTTGTTATACCCATAACCATATACAAAAAATGTGAAACTGTCTACATTATAGTTGTTTCTCGGCCAGTATTAATCTCTCTCACATTTTCTTTGTCTTCTTTTCCAAGCTTAGAATTTTCACAAAATGACTACCAACCAGTAAGAAGTGAGCCAATTGTGAACCTTTAGGCAAGACTCTTTAAACTGCTGGTTACAAAGTGCTGCTTACAGTTGGCCAGGATGCTTGGAAATTGTGCAAATGTTACAGCAGAGGTGTGGTCATCTGGAGTGCTATGGGCCGAATTGTGTCTTTCCAAACTACCAGTGCGTCAGAATATGCCTACATTTTGGGAAAGGGCCTACAGGGGTAATTAAGGTAAAAATGAGGTCCTATGGGCGGGCCTTAATCCAATACAACTGATGTCCTTATGGAAAAGATTCGGGCACAGACAACACAAAGATGGAGGGATGACCATGTGAAGACACAGTGAGAATGTGGCCATCCACAGCCAAGGAGAGAGTCCTCAGAGAATCCAAATCCACTGACACTTTAATCTCGGACTTCTACTCTTAAGACTGTGAGAAAATACATTTCTGCCATGTAAGTCACGTACTCTGTACTATTAATATTTTGTTGTCTCAGCTCTAGCAAACAAATGCATGGAGTAGTAGAACTCTGCTTGAAAAATGATTTGTTTTGGGGAGATTAGGTATTTATATCAATAAGTATTGTCTTTTATAGGAAAAAAATACCCCTGTTTCACAAGCATATGATAAAAATGCCTAGTCCCTTACTATGGGTTTTTCAACAGCACAAACATACAAATTACAGAGGAAATTACCTGGCTTACTAAAGACTTTAATTCTCTTCTGACTTTTATCAGGCTGTTGAGATAACTTTAGTCCAAGATGATTTTATTTACTGTAGTCTTCATTTTGTATATTAACACTCTATTAAAGTAAATTTACACTGAACAACTTATTGAAGATGTAAGAAGAATATTCCATTATCTTTTTGCTGTTCAGTAAAAGGCTCACAGAAAAATACTTCACACATTTTTTAGGAGACTACATTAGGATTGGAATAGAACTCTATTCAAGAATTCTAATTCTTATTTTCTAATATGTAAGAAAAATGTGTGCAATATATAGTGTTTTCAAATTAAACACATGTAACTTAAACCTTTAATTTTTAAATTAATTTTTGTTTATATGCATTTAATCATCTTTCTGTTTTATTTGCCTTAATGTTTATTCCTGCTTGACTTTTGAAGAATGAACATTTTAATCTATTTATCAATCCTATCATTTTATGATTTCTAAACTATATATTTTATATTTAAATTTTAATTTTCCTGCTCTCCTTAGTTGAATATTGATATTGTGACAATTTCTTCAACATTTTTCACTATATATAATTTATTTAACTAGTTTCTTATGAATGGATATTGCTAACAGCTAGAAATAAAGACCTAAGCTTCTTAATTTCAAATACTATCCTTATAATTAATGGAGGAAAATTGCTAATTGATTTATGTAATCATGCAATTTTCCCTTAGTTGTATTCATAACCATGACCTTTTTTTTTTTGAGATGGAGTCTTGCTCTGTTGCCCAGGCTGGAGTGCAGTGGTGCTATCTCAGCTCACTGCAACCTCTGCCTCCGAGTTCAAGTGATTCTCCTGCCTCAGCCTCCCCAAGTATCTGGGACTACAGGCACACACCACCACACCTGGTTAATTTTTGTATTTTTAGTAGAGATGGGTTTTTGCCATGTTGGTCAGGCTGGTCTCAAACTCCTGACCTCAGGGGATCCACACACCTTGACCTCCCAAAGTGCTGGGATTACAGGTCTGAGCCACTGCACCTTGCCAATCATGACTTTTTAATGAATGAAATCATGCAGACATATTTAGTCATGTTTTCATGGCATGTTTTAAAATCTCTAATTTGTATTCACTTGGGTTTTCCTCCTATAGTCTTCATGGTTGTATGTCTTTGCAGCATTTTTAAATAAATATTTTATTTGTATTAATTTTATAGTTACAAAAAAAGGGCAAAGATAAGACAGAGATCTCAGCTCTAATATACATCACACAGTTTTTCCTATTATTAACATTTTATCTTTTTATGGTGCATTTATTACAACTAATGAGCAAATATTGATACATAAGTCAATATTTTATTCAGATTAGTTTTCCATATGTCCCTTTTTCTCTTCCAAGGGTCTATCCAGCATACCATAATACATGCCATTGTCATGTAGGGTAATTTCAGCTATAACATTTTCTCACACTTCGCTTGTTATTGATGACTTTGCCAGTTTTGAAAAGTATTAATGAGATGTTTTGTAGAATGTCCCTTAATTTATACTTGTTAGATGTTTTTCTTAGGATTGAACTTGAGTTTTATAGCTATATATGTATATTCATATATGTATGTAATATATATGTATATATTAAAATTATATATATATATATATGTAGTTCTGTGAACTTTTTATAGTTCTTCTGCAAGGGATAGTTGGACTGAATCAAGTTTATCAACTTTTCTGGAAGTGGATATCCTATAACCAAATGGGTATGCTAACCAGGATTAGACACTCAAATCTCTTCGGGGGCCAGGTTGATGTACTAAATATTAAAAGTAAAAGCTTATAAAATAATAGCTTTTATAATAACCATCATGTGGGGTGGTGGCCCTCCATCGGTGAGGCGAAGGGTTAGTGTGATACCCTTTTTGGGTACCTGCAGTCAGTGTGTCCCGAGCTCTTGTCCAGCATCCAGGAATAATGAAGTCATATGGACACTTGAAGGATGGTGAGGGTGGAGAAATGGGAATGGCTCTCAGTGGAGAAGGGAGCTGGAGAGGGGGGATGGGAGGGTCAGGTGGGTCTCCCCAAAGTCAAGCCATCTCTCTTACCAACTGAATCTGGGTTCTTTACAGGCACAGGACTGGAGGTGCAGGGTGGGCCGTATCAGTTTTGGAAAAGGCAACATTGGATTGGTAAAAAGACATTATTCAGAAAGAACCAAACTGGAGAGAGGGGACACACAGGAATAGAAGTTCTCACTTTGGGTCGTGGGTTTCAGGCTACTTTGGCTTGAATGTGGGGTTTCACCAGGAACCTTCCCCTGTCTGCCTAGAATTTCTCTGCCTCCTGCCTCTATCAAAGGGTCTTAAGAAACCTAGAGATTAGTCCAACCTAAGGATATTAAATAAAGTATCCTCTGTACTGGCCATATAAAATACATTAACAAGATATCCTATCCATGGTTTTCAAATTCAGACCATTCAAATCACGCATGTGAATAACAGAAATTTAGAATGTCTTAGGTTTACATTACTTATTACATTTACATTACTAGCTTTTCTGCTAGTTTGTAATAGCAAACTATTTTAATGGTGAATCACACTTTTAAGTCCAAATGACTTCTCCTAACCCCCTTTTCTCCTTACGAGAGTATAAACACTCCAGAGGTATTTATTTTAGCATGCCTGGAAACTAAATTTGGATATATGAACATTAGTGTGTTTTCTTTTACTAACTACAAAAGATTACGTAACAAAATTCTTATGTGAATGTCTATAATGTGAAAATATATAGGGACAAAATGCTGAGAGATCAAACTCAATTTGAACTGTTTATAACATCCTTTGCAGTAACATGGCTCACATACATTATACAATTATAAAGAGATAAGGATTTGGATTAAAAAGTCCAAACTTAAATTCCAGAGTTTTATTTTAAATTTTTCTTAATGATGAAACTGTTGATTTTGCAATGTGAATTTGATTATGAAGAGAGGAGCCTGAATCATATGCTGTGAAAGAAGATGTTATAGTAAGGACATCATGAATTCTTTAAATACGTTCGTTCAACATTATTAGATTTAATTTTTTCATGTTATAGTTCCCATGGTGATAAATATGCTTATAATATAGCATTCATAAATCAGATTGATCTTTGCTTTATTTACATTTTTTATAGGTTCCAGGAACTTCACGGAGACTCTATTTTAAGAAAATTACTATTCATAATGATTTGGCAAACTTCTTGCTAAATGTATTATTAGTTTACTATTATTTTTTGTTACTGTTGTGAGATAACATGATTTTCCTTGTAATTTTCAATGATCTGTTACTGATAATAAGGACTAATAATGATTTGATCTATTCTTAATTCCCTTGAGTTTTCCAGCAAGACATATTCCCTGAAAATCTGCATAGTAAATGATTTAAAATGGAATGTAAATTTTAAAATGTTGCCCCTTTATTTTTCTGAGATAAGAAATTAAAATGAAAAAATACAGCAGCTGAATATCAGTCAAATGATCTTATTTAATATATCTATTTTACTCAGTGAGAGCTTATGCTGACTGAGGAAAACAAGCATTCAATGTATTTTGTTAGTTTTTTTTGCTTTATTTTGTTTGGTTTTGTGTAGAATATGTATCCTGGCTGGAAATGGTGGCTCACACCTGTAATCCCAGCACACTTTAGTAGGCTAAGGTGGGTTGATCACTTGAGGTTAGGAGTTTGAGACCAGCCTGGCCAAAATTGTGAAACCCTGTCTCTACTAAAATTACAAAAATTAGCCAGGTATGGTAGTGGGTGTCTTTAGTCTCTATTACTCTGGAGGCTGAGGCAGGAGAATCGCTTGAACCCAGGAGGCAGAGATTGCGGTGAGCCGAGATTGTGCCACTGCACTCCAGCCTGGGCAAAAGAGCAAGAATTCATCGCAAAACAAACAAACAAACAAACAAAAGAGAATATGTTTCTGCCTAACAAACAACCAAACACATAAATTAAGATAATGCTTTAGAGCAAAGGCACACGGTTTGGTGTGTATTGAGACAAAAAAGAAAAATCGACTTCCATCACCTCTCTGTACAGATTGTGTCCTGCTACGCCATATACTGTCATTACAGCGCCTTGTTTGTGGTCAAGTAGTACATTTGAACCTTCCTCAGAAAAGTGCATGCAGAAGGGATTATTTTTTATCAATTTGCATAAATATCACAAGTTAAGTGACAGTGTTTAGGTCTGAAAATCTTGCAGCTTTCAAAAATCCCTTACGTAAACGCAAAGGAAAAACTATACCTTGAGGACATTGTCAGTCAACAGTAAGTGAGGATTAATTAAAGCATGGCTGAGAGTAGGGATTTCATGGAATTTAACTTGGGAGGTGTGCTGACATTAAGAGGATTGGTAATGGATGCTATGGAGAGCATTGTAGAAGGAGCAAGAGGTGTTTATTACTATGTGGTAGTTACTCATCCCTGAGTTTTCAAAATATCTGCCCATATTTGGCTATTATGTATCTTTATTTCAAGGTAGGCAGAAGAGAAACTAATGAGAAAATTATCTTTGTCTTCCTTTGCACTGAATATTGCAGGCTTTGATGGTGTTCCTATGTTTATTAAATATACAGGTATCAAAATAAACATTTACAACAGTATTTAGATGCTGAACTTCAGGAAACTTATCGAAATAACTTTTCTGGCTTCAAACCAGATTATAGAAAGCTTCCACTGAGGCAAACACCAACCAGATGGTGGTATGAAGAATAACTAAGCTTTTGCATCAGGGAACTTCCACATTCAGAATAATGCACACCTAAAATACACATCAAATGACTATTATATAACACTCTGTTCCTTTGCAACACTAACAAATGAGTTGTGAAACTAAAAATGGAAACAGTACCACATTTGCTTTGCTGTCCTGATTTAAGTGTTGTCAGATGTGTGAAACCTTGTTTTCTGTGAGGACCAAGATAATCTTGCACCTTTTCTTTCTGCACTTGATAGCGAAACTCACTTATGAGCATTTTAGTTTGGTAGCTCAGCAGTGACATATTGCAGGGGTTTTGAGATACCAGAATACTTAACAATTTTTATGTGATTGAGTTCCAGTGTGCTTTCCATTACATGGAATTGCCTCTACTTGTTGCAAGCATATTGCTTTGGTATTTATACACACAATATATTTAAAATGAACATTTGAAATAGATTCATGTAATGATGGCATTTAAAAGGAAAGAACACCTTTTGTTTTCAATGATACATTAGTCAAGCTCTTCTTTGGCTATATTTTTGTGAGACTTTCCTGAAGTTTCACTATCATTACTGAATAATAAATCACAAGAGCAGAGAAACCTTTAGCTCAATTCATATCTGATTTTACTTTATACATTACATAAATGTCTTCAAAGTCAAATAACAAATAGTATGAACAGTTTAGAAAACAACCACACTTAGGGAAATTTTATTTTTTCAAGCCATTCTCATTCAGTTTTCCTTGTTGTTGTTGTTAGATGCTCTGATGTATTTGTCATCCAAGAAAGCTCATCAGCCATTTTCTCCAAAAATAATAAATAAATAATACAACTATTAATCAAAATGAATCACATACAACTTTGCAGTGAACATGCCTAGTTTTATGATTCAGTATTTTTATTCTCCTGATTCAAGAAAAACTTGTTATCAGCCCATATGAATCTGGTTTTGACTTTATATTGTGCCAGTATTTCTACTGAAAAATCAAGATCCAAACTGATTTCTGACATACTAGTGTGTGACAATGTATGCATGACAAATTTCTTTCCAGAATGATTACTAAATGGGAAACAACTACCCAGAAACTGGAACACATTTAACCCTGTGTGGCGGTTTTTGGGAGTCCTGAATGTAGGTGGCTCCAATAGCAGTTGAAAAAAGAACCATTTTATAAAGTGACTCAGATATGTGACCAACTCTTCATTTCCATGTCTCTTTTCCAGTTACATCCCAGGCTCAAAACACCTGTAAAAACTCATTTCTTACAATGTTGTTACTTACCTCAACTGATGAACTTCTCCCTTGGAGCTAAGGTTTTCTCATGTCTGTGTACTTTATAAGAAAGGGGGATATAAAATCAGAATACAGTGTTAACGGGATGAAATGGAAATAATGTGGAGACTTTCCTCAGCCATGTGACATGGAAATACACTTTGTTTTAAAACGTAGGAAGCTGTGCCTGCTGATGCAATTGCTTGGGCATTATATGAAAAGATAAGCACACCAACTTAGTGGAGAGCTCATCTGAAGAGACGTTGAAAAATATCCATCACTAAAATACTTAAAGCTGTAACAGGAAATAAAATTTCACAAGAAGAGAATGCATACGTTCAAAAATATGTTTACGGGAAAACTTTCAGGAGCATTCCATGAACAATTATAAGGATGGAAGTGAATGAGGAAAGAGAGAAAGAACAAGATGAGAGAAAAAAAATGAGAACAGAATGGTGTTTTATACCTCAAAAGTAAAATATGAATAACAAAGCAAAAAGAGCAAATAGCATAATTTGTCATGCAAAGACCAAATGGCAGGGAGAATGTGAAGAGGCTACTGGATTGGAAGATTACCTAATTGCAAATTTTAAAAAATTCAGTATATTTCAGCAGGATAAGGAGACGAGAGATAAGTTGTAGTAGGTCAAAGAGTGAATAAGATGAAGAGCAGGAAGGAAGCATATATATCTCACCATTACAAGAAGAAGATAAGGAGAGATTAGAGATGCCTCTAGAAGGGAGAAACATAAGCAGGAATTCAGACTGTATGAAGAAACATAAAAAGACTGAGAAAGTTTATATTGAAAATAAAATATTTATTGAAAATAAAATATTTACATACATATATGGTATTTAGGCACCGAGGCATGCAGCATGTAAAAGAAAACAGCCAGAAATCCTTATCTAATGTGACCTTTGAAAGAATTTAAGTTTTAGGTAAAAAGAAGGGAGTGGGGGCCACAAAAGCACAGGAAGAGTTATTTACCTTGAACCCAAGGTAGATTATTCTGAATTTGAAACAGATGTAATTAATAATAAAAACAGGGAGTTGACAGTGGGAGATATGATACATGAGGGAAATCATACATAATATACTCAGATTCTTCATATGTAGACTCCATATATTTGCTGACAGTAATGAACAAGCTTTGAAAAAGGAGGAAAGTTTGAAACTTCTGTGATGGAAAATGCACAAAAGACTAGAAAATGATATGTTTCAGACTATATTTTATGCATTGCAATTTCTATGACCCAAGTTACTGAATATCAGTGCAACTCAGTACTCATAGTACAGGCATTAACTGGATTTTATCCCCATCTCTCCTGCTTGTTGCAGGCCATTAATTTAGAAGGAGATAAGAAATAGAAAACCTATCCGGTTATAGACTTGTATTAACTATGGTTTTTGGTCCACTTGGGTGAGGAGATGAGAAACTGATGATACATTCATTTAAGATTTATTTGATTGCTTCATGTTTATATTTTAAATATTTGAATGTTGCTTCTTGAAATCAGTACATATTAAGCAAATGTAATCTTAGAAATTAAAAATTGTATTTTATCTATTTCTATATTTTATCTAT
The DNA here is from genome assembly GCF_003255815.1 of Theropithecus gelada. Classification (NCBI taxonomy): domain Eukaryota; kingdom Metazoa; phylum Chordata; class Mammalia; order Primates; family Cercopithecidae; genus Theropithecus; species Theropithecus gelada. The sequence continues at coordinate 22,129,415 of NC_037686.1, read as the reverse complement.
CTTTAACAATGTTGTTTCACCAACTGAGATATAAGCCTCTTGCTCATAGCAGTAATATTATTTAACTAAATGCTTTGGCAGTTAAGCAGTTCTATACATCCTATCTATGCTTTCTCAGGAGCCTACTTTTCTCATTCATGAGTTAAATGGACTCTGTGTTATTCATAATACCATCATTATTTATTTGCTTTTTTGTGAAATATGTAGTAACACTAATAAAACTGACTCTTGCTTTGTAAAACTCAATCACCTACCTTTAAAATGGAATTCTGCTCTATTCAGAATGGTTTAGGAAACTATAATATGGTATCTAAAATTTTAAATAAATATTAATTGCAAATGTGATTATTTTACACTAAACATACAATAAATAATAACTCTGAAATTTCTGCATTGTATGAAGCCAATATTGTCGGTTGCTTTCTTATATCTCCAGAAATATTTTATAATAAAAATCTACTTTAAAATATAGCAAAGAATTAGAATCTATGCAATAAATTAAACACAATAGTATAAAAAGTTATACTGTCTTATTTCAGTAGCAGTTGGGTTACATTACTTTGAAACTTCTGATGAGATGGGGCAATGTTTCAAGCTTTAGTCAGCATTTAGATGCTGTAAATGAAACTAAGTGTATAATCTTCTAAACATGCACAATATGAGTGTACTTAACTGAACTGTACATCTAAAAATGGTTAAAATGGAAGTAGTTTCAAAATGGCTGACTAGAGTCATCTGGTACATGCCTCCTCCACAAAGAAGAACTGAAATAGCAAGTAGATAAGTACTCTTCAAATAGATCACTTAAGAGAGAATGCTGGAATTCAACAAATAAATGACAGGAAATAATTAAGGTAAACAAGGAGAAGGAAGTAAGACAACCTGCTTGGGGAGGTCAGCTGGAAGTTCAGAGAGGCTCCCTAATGTGAGGAAAAGGTGACACTTGGTGGTCCACATTTTCACTGTGGACTCCTGTAATCCTAGCCACAAGAGAATGCATCAAACTACACGGGTCTTGAGGTTAAAATAAGGAGCTGCCTAGAGACTGTGCAGGGGTGTGACTCCCTAGAGGGGTGGAAGCTCATGCAGGGTCCCACATCACCACCTGAGTTCTAAGCAGCTATAACAAGGTTCCATTATGAGAGCTCAGCCTCCGTCGTACTGGATCTTGTTCTGGGGCCCAAAACTACCTACATCTTCACATCCCTGAAGCACCGTTAGCATCCTCTGCTTGCAGCCAAGTGCCTCTTCGGGCTGCAGCTGCCAAGTGCCTCTTCGGGCTGCAGCTACCAAGTTGAAGCATGAGCCAATGACAGTGACCCTGCTACCCCCTGTAGCAGGGCTATCATATATTGAAAAGCACACCAAGGAAGGGGTACCTCATTTATAATCACCACCTGGGGCTGATGCATGTACTCCCCAGCCACCTGTTTACAGTTGCTACCACTGAAAGCAACCCTCCCTCCCAGCAGCAGGGTTGCTGCCCTGTCCAAATATTGTGCTGGGAAACTGGGAATCAACTCACTTCTCCTACCACAGCCAGCACCCATACACACTAGTGGAGGGCCTGAGGACAGGTCCGTCTGGCCAGGCTCCACTACCCCTAGTACCCAAATATACCCAGTAGAAGCCTGAAGATTGCCCTGCCATATCCACCACCATTATTAGTACTTGAGTAATCTTCAAAGGGACTTGAGTATGGACCCACCCAACCTGATATTACCACCATAGCTTTCACCCACCCACGTGCCACTCATGGGCCTGGGAACTAGTTTACCCAGCCCATTGCAGCCACCACCAACATGAGTGTGGACTGCTTAAAACTTGTCCTGCCATTGCTATTGCCATTGCCATGCCACACTCACTGCCCAGGGGCTCATGGACACATTCACCAACCCCACCTGCCATTATCACTGCCAGCAACCAAGCAAAACACCTGAAAACCCCCAAAATGGTTTATCTGGACTCACTGACACTGTTGCCAGCATACGCCACCCTGGGGCTCAAGGATAAGAAAGCTTGGCCTGACACTGCCACCAATGGAGCCTGAGGACTGGCCAACTTGGTGTCCCCTTCTACAGCAAAACTTCATCAGAGCCTTCACTAACAACTACGCCCTAAGGCAGTGAGGAAATCACAGACACTACTGATAACTGTTTACAGCCCAAACATCAAATAGAGACTATGCAGAACCAAAGCCCAGGAGCCCTACACAGCCAATACCACAGATATATCAAGGAAAAGTCCTCACCCAGTAAAGCAAATTCAAATGGTTGGATGAAGTGACTATTAACCCAGGTTTACAGATATCAACATAAAGACACAAGAAAAAAAAATAAAAAGAAATATGACATCTCCAAAGAAATCCAATAATTACCCACCAAAAGATTCCAGTGAAAAAATCTTTTTATGAAATCCCAGAGAAGGAATTCAAAATAATGATATTAAAGAAGCTCAGTGAGATATGAGAGAACTTGGAAAAAATAAAATGAAAAACAGAAAATAATTCATCATGTGAATAAAAAATGTTCAAAGGAGGTAGAGATCATAACAAAGAACCCCACAGAAATTATTTCACCAAAAGATTCATTGAATAAAATATAAAATACATTTGAAAGCTTCAACAATACACCAGATCAAACCAATGAAATAATTTTAGAACTAGAAAACAGTCATTTGAAATAACTCAACTAAGTACATGTAAGTGAGCCACCAGAAGATTAACAGCAGATTTCTCAGCGGAAACTACAAGGCCAGGACAGAATTTAAAGTGCTGAAAGAAAAAAAATAACTTACCAGCTAAGGATATAATACACTGCAAAGTCATTCTTCATAAATGAGAGAAATAGTCTTTCTGAGACAAGCAAAGTTGTGGGAATTCATCACCACTAGACTGGACCTACAAGAAATGCTTAAGGGAGTCTGACGCTTGGAAGTGAATGGATGATATGTACCATCATAAAAACACATGAAAGTAAAAAAGTCAGTGGTAGAGCAAACACACAAATGAGGAAGAGAGAGACCTCAGATATGACCACTACAGAAAACCACCCAACCACAGTGATAAACAATAACAGATAAAGAAAGTGATGAAAGATATACAGAACAACAAAAATTCAATTGATAAAATGATAGGAATAAACAAGCATATATCAATAATCTTGAATGTATACAGATTAAACTTTTCACATATAATATATACACTGACTGAATGGATTAAAAAAGATGATTAAACTATATGCTGCCTACATGAACCTCATCTTGCCAGTAAAGACACATATGGATGGACTAAAAGTAAAGAGACAGAAAAAGATATTCCATGCAAAGAGAAACCAAAAGGGAGCAGGAGTAGCTATACTTATATAAGATAAGCAATAAAAAGAGTAAAAAAAAAAAGTCATTACATAATTATAAAGGATAAATCCTGTGACATCCAATGACATTACATCCAATGACAAATTACATCCAATGCCAAAGTTATTACATAGTCACAGAGGGATTAATCCATCAAGAGGATATAACAATTCTAAACATATATGCACCCAATGCCTGAGCACCCAATATAATAGAGCAAACACTATTAAATCTCAAGGGAGATATAGACTCTAATACAATAATACTTGGGGACTTCAACATCTTTCATGATTAAAACTCTCAACAAATGAGGCATGGAACCTACCTCAATATAATAAATGATAAAAGTGACAAACGCATTGCTAACATATATATGTGTCATTTACCTTATATGTGAATAGGTAAAAACTACAAGCTTGCTTCTAAGGATTGAGACATGACAAAGATGCCCATTTTCATTACTCCTATTTAATAGTACTCAAGTCCTAGCCAAAGCAAGCAAGCAAGCAAGAGAATGAAACAATGTCCAAACTGAAAAAGAGGAATTCAAGACATCTCTCTTTGCGGATGACATGATCTTATATAGAGAAAAATCTAAAGCCTCCATCAAAAACTCTTATATCTGATAAATAAATTCACTATTGTTGCAGAACACAAAACCAGTCTACAAAAATGAGCTATATTTCTTCTTCTTTTTTTTTTTTTTTTTTGAGACGGAGTCTCGCTCTGTCGCCCAGGCTGGAGTGCAGTGGCCGGATCTCAGCTCACTGCAAACCCCGCCTTCCAGGTTTACGCCATTCTCCTGCCTCAGCCTCCCGAGTAGCTGGGACTACAGGCGCCTGCCACCTCGCCCGGCTAGTATTTTGTATATTTTAGTAGAGACGGGGTTTCACCGTGTTAGCCAGGAGGGTCTCGATCTCCTGACCTCGTGATCCGCCGGTCTCGGCCTCCCAAAGTGCTGGGATTACAGGCTTGAGCCACCACGCCCAGCCAAAAATGAGTTATATTTCTTTACACCACTAATGAACTTAAAGAGAAAGGATTCAAGAAAGTAATCCCCTTTATGATGGCTACCAAAATATAACCAAAGATATTTAAAGAGCACTACAAGGGAAACTATAAATCTCTGATGAAAAAAATTTAAGAGGACACAAGAAAATGTAAAGACATTCCATGCTGATGGATGGGAAGAATTAACATATTTAATTATTCAAAATGTCCATACTATCTCAGTCTACCAATGCAATACAATCTCTATCAAAATGCCAATGTCATTTTTTACAAAGAAATAGAAAAAATTCTAAAATTTACATGCAATCAAAAAAAAAAAGAGAAATTCTGAGCAAAACAAACAAACAACAGCAACAAATAAAAAACCTGGAGGTATCATATTACCTGACCTCAAAATACATTACAAGGCTATAGTAACCAAAACATTATGGGATTGATATAAAAACAGACACAGAGACAAACAGAACAGAATAGAAAACTCAGAAATAAATCCACTTATTCATAGCAAACCAGTTTGTAACAAAGGTGCCAAGATCACACACTGGGGAAAGGATACCCTCGTCAATAAATGTCAAGGGGCAAGTCAAGGTGCATGCTGTAGACAAATGAATCTTGTCTTTTATGTATTCACAAATCAGTTCCACTAAATCTATATGTTTAGCCTGCATCAATATTACATTTTTTAGAGTTATAATAGCTTTAGAATGTGTTTTGTTATCTAGCAGAGCAAATCTCTTACTTTCTCTTCTTTCTCAAAACTAATTGAGCTATTCTTGAGAATTTATTTTTGTTATAAATTTTAAAATTATGTTTTTGAGTGATACAAACACCCTTTTGTTATAATATCATATTCAGTAAGTAATTTGGAGAAGACCGACATTTTTACAATATTGAACAGTACTATCCAACATTTGTCTATTTATATTGTCTGTTATGTCCTTAATAAAATTTGATAGTTTTCTTTACAAAAAAAAATTGGTTATCTATATGCACAATAATTAAACAGTACCCCATCTCCCAACATATACAAAAATCAATTCAAGATGGATTAAATGTATAAATTTAAGAACAAAAATTGTAAAATGTCTAGAAGTAAGCCTAAAGAAAACACTTCAGGACATTTGTCTAGGCAAAGATTATATGGCTTAGACCTCAAAGTCACAGGCAACAAAACCAAAAATAGACAAATGGGAGTATGTTAAACTAAAACAGCTTCTGCGCAGTAAAATAATCAACCAATAGAGTCAAGAAAACCTGCTGAATGGGAGTAAGTACTTGCAATCTATTTATTCAAAGAACTAATATCCACAGTAAAAAAGAAACCCAAAAAATTCAACAGAAAAAAATAAAATATATCCTATTAAAAAGTGGGCAAAGGATATATATATGTATATACACATATACGTATCTCAGAGAAAACATACTTGGCTATCTGGTGTATGAAGTATGCTCGACATCACTAATCATCAGGGAAATGAAAATCAAAATTACAAAGAGGGATTATCTTATACCTATTAGAAAAACTATTATTAAAAAGACAAAAAATACATTGCTGGCATGGATGCAGAGAAAAGGGAACTCTCATACAATCTTGGTGGGAATGTAAATTAATGCAGCTACTATAGGAATGAGTATGGTGATTTCTCAAAAAACTAAAAGCAGTACTACCATATGATGTAGTAATTCTACTACTGCATGTTTACCCACAGGAGAAAAATCGATATATCAAAGGAATACCTGTATTTGCATGTGTATTGTGGCACTATTCACAATAGTAAAGAAATGGAATCAAACTGAGTATCCATCATCAGAAGAATGGATAAAGAAAATGTGAACTATGTACACAGTGGAATACGATTCAGCAATATAAAAGAATAAAATCATATCATTTGCAGCAACATGGATAGAACTGGAAGTCATCATGTTAAGTGATACAAGTGGAGCACAGAATAACAAGTATTACATGTTCTCATTCATATGTGGGAGCTAAAACTGTTGATCCCATGAAGGTAGAGAGTAGAATGATAGATATCAGAAGCTGAGAATGGTGTGTGTGAGGGATGGGGAAATAATGAAAGAGCTGGGTTAATGGGTACAAACATAAAGTTAGATAAAAGAAATATTTTTAATAATAGGGTTAGGTGACTATAGTTAACAACAAGGTATTGCATATTTCAAAATAGCTAGAAGACAGTAGGACATTTATCATTTCTTATACATAGAAATGATAAATAATGAGGTGATGAATACTCTAAATATCCTGACTTGATCATTACACGTTCTATGCGTCCAATAAGATATCACATGTACCCCATAAATATGTTATAAATATTATGTATCAATAAAAAATAATGAGAGTGAAAAAATGGTTAAAATGGTAAATTCCATGTCATATATATTTTAACACCATAAAAAACTTCTAAATTTAAAAACAATTTAAGTATGTACACTTAATTTATATTTATGAGTTAGAAAATTGTATCAGATGTTGACAAGGTAAATTGAGCACTGTTTCAGTCTCTGAAATATAGTATTTTGAAATGTAGTAATATTAACTATTTGTTATTATTTGTTTTCTATTTTCTAGTGAAATATTGTGTCTTTGCTATAAAAATAGTCTTGCCATCTATATTTTTACTAGGATTTTAATAATGATGGCATATATACAAGCTATGTGATACTAAATTATGGTTATGATTAGCAAATGAATTAATACCATGAACAGTTCATCACATTTATTCAGAAATATTTTGAAGAATATAATAATATCTATATGTGATCATTTAATCATTAATTTAAAAATATAAAATTATTCTTAGTTCAAGGAGTAATAAAAATAAAATTTAAAATGAATTTTCAAATTAATATATAAGTAATGTATATCTTTGCTTAATTAAAATAAATTATTTAATACCTATTGTGTATATTCAATATACAAGAAATAGAAAAATGTGACATCATCACATCAGTAAAAAGTCCAAGGCATGATAAAATGTAGACCAAACATTATTATTTGTGAATAAGCTTTTTCTATGTCCTGTGTGTTGACAGAAATGATGACTCATGTAGCATATAAGTTTTCTCAATTTGCATAGTACATATATAAATTTTCCAAATACATAAAAAACATATTGAAGACTGGGGGAAAATAATTTAGTTGTACTACAAGTATATGCCATAACCTTATTGAAGGAGGTGAGCAGTAAAAAGGAACTGATAGGAGTAACCTTGTAAAATATTGTTTTGACTGAAAACTGTAAGGCTAAAGAGAAAAGGAACTTTATACAAACACTGTACTCTAGTTGGTCTTTTCTCATGGGGTTTCAGGTTAACAATTCTGAAACTGCTTTATATACACATTGGGGTTGAACAAATGAAAGGTAAAGGGCAACGGTGTGTTTTCTCACTGTCTAGGAGGGAAGTTAGAGGTAAACAAAGGATGAAGCCTAGAATGAATCATGTGGTGCTAAGTTAGCATGGGAAATATCAGTATAAATTGATGTTTTGCTTAGTATAAGTACATATGGATTTACACATCATATAAGTATAGATGTGTATACACAAATGTGTGGATGCAGAAGTTAGTATTCATATATATATTTCCTAGCTCTGTCTCTTGAGGAGTCCTAAAAACAGTGGCACCCAGCCAACAGAGAGCAAAGACCTGGGTTTTTAAAATTTTATTCTCAAATATAAAGATCTAAGGTCTTTGTAAAAATGACTGATTCTAAAAATGGAGCTAGAGAAAAAACAAGATAAGTCTGTAGCATCTTGTAGTATCTGAAAGGAAGGAAAAATTCCCAAACAAAAAGATGAGAGATGACAAAGGATCAAAGAAGCCAAAATAAAACAGCTCCCAATGGATAAATTAGGAATTATTTGAGCAAAACAGTAATAATCTTGTGTTGGATTATAATAAAAAAAGATGCGATATCTCATATGTATATAAATAAAAGACTGAACGAAAAAACAAGGAAAGAGAAATAGAACAGTTTGTGAATTTGGGCAATGTATCCATATAAGGCTTTATGTGATGTGGTATTATTTCTCACATTTTCAAATATATTTCACAAACCATATTGTGTGAGTGAGTATGTCACCATTCACAATTCTTCCCAGTGATTCTGTTTAAAAAAAAAAAAAAAAGTGTTCCCAGTTTCTATGTGTCTTAGCACTGGTGTTTTGCTAGTTTCAATATTCCAAGGAGAAGTTTTTCCTTCAGGGGAATAAGCAAAAACAGATAAATAACAACGTAATCAACAATAAAATAATTGCCCCATTTAACTGGAAGCTAAGACTTCCATATGGATGTCTCCATACTGTTTAATGGATGGTCTTGACTAAAGTTGCTTAAATAGTGAGAAAAATATAAATTACAAAATTGAATTTCTTCAAGCTTCTCTTATTAAAGAGTCAACCCTAGTTTTAGTAACATATTTTTGTCTTTCTACCCAACTCTTTTGCTTTTTCTTTGTTATAGGTTATAATAATGCTTAGAGAATTAATAAAGTTAGGTCATGTAAAAACCAAAAACAGATCAAAACATGAAAACTAGTATTTTCAAAGGAAAACAAATAAGAGAGAGTAACGGTAACAGCAGTGTATTAATATATAGTAATTTTGTGATTGTATTAATCCATTCTCACACTGCTATGAAGAAGTATCTGAGACTGGATAATTTATAATACAGGATTTTAATTGGCTCATGGTTCCCCAGGCTGTACAGAAAGCACAGTGGATTCTGCTTCTGATGTTGCATCACTTCACGTGGCCAGATCAGGAGGAAGACAGCAAGGTGGGAAGTTGAAATGCATTTTTAAACAAACAGATTTCATGAACACTCATTCTCTATTGCAAGGAGATTATCATGGGGGAAACCCACTCCAATAATTCAACAACCTCCCACCAAGCCCCACCTCCAACATTGGGGATTACAATTAGACATGAGATTTGAGTAGGGACATGGGTCCAAACTACATCATTCCACTCCTAATCCTTCCCAAATCTCATATCCTTCTCACATTTCAAAATACAATCATGCCTTCCAAACAGTCCCCCAAAGTCTTAATTCATTCCAGCATTAACTCAAAAATCCACAGTCCTAAATCTCATCTGAGACAAGGCAAATCCCTTCTACTTATGAGCCTGTAAAATAAAAAGCAAATTAGTTACTTCCAAGATGCAATGAGGATAGAGGCATTGGGTAAATACTCTCATTCCAAAAGGTAGAAACTGGCTAAAACAAAGGGGCAACAGACCTCAGGCAAGTTCAAAACCCAGCAGGGCAGTCATTACATCTTAAAGTTTCAAAATGATCTCCTTTTACTCCACGAGTGACATCCAGAGAATGACTGTGGGAGGGATATGCTCCCAAGGCCTTGGGAAGCTCCACCCCTGTAGCTTTGCAAGGTCCAGCCCCCGAGCTGCTCTCATGGGTTTGTGTTGAATGTCTGCAACTTATAAAGGCACAGAGTACAAGCTGCAGGTAGATCTTCCATTCTGGAGTCTGGAGTATGGTGGGGCCCTCTTTTCTCAGTTCCACTAGGAAGTGCCCCAATGGGAACTCCAACCCTACATTTCCCCTCTGTACTGCCCTAGTAGAGGTTCTCCATGAGGCCTCTGCCCAGCATCAGGCTTCTGCCTAAACATCCAGACTATTCCATACATCCTCTGAATTCTAGATGAAGGTCCCAAGCCTCAGCTCTTGCCCTCTGTGCACACCCCCATGCTTAACACCACATGGAGCCACCAAGGCTTACAGCTTGGACCCTCTGAAGCAGCAGCTTGAGCTGTACCTGGGCCCCTTTGAGTCATGGCAGGAGTTGGAGTGACTGGTATATGGGGAACAGTTTCTGAGGTTGAAGGGGACAGCAGAGCCCTGGGCCTGGCTCATGAAAACATTCTTCCCCCCAGGGCTCTGGCCTGTGATGGGAGCCTCTGCTGCAAAGTCTCTGAAATGCCTTTGGGGGTCTTCTCCCGATTATCTTGGCTGTTAGCACTTGAATCCTCCTTACTTATGCAGATTTCCGAAGCGGACTTGAATTCCTCCCGTGAGCATGGGCCTTTCTTTTCTATAACATGGCCAGGCTACAAACCTTCCAAACATTTTTTTTTTTTTTTTTTTTTTTAGAGAGAGTCTCTCTGTTGCACAGGCTGGAGTGCAATGGCACCATGTTGGCTCACTGTAAACTCCGCCTCCTGCGTTCAAGTGATTCTCCTGACTCAGCTTTCCAAGGAGCTGGGATTACAGGTGCACACCACCACACCTGGCTAATTTTTTTGTATTTTAGTAGAAACAGGGTTTCACCAACTTGCCCAGGCTGGTCTCGAACTCCTGAGCTCAGGCATCCACCCACCTCAGCCTCCCAAAGTGCTGGGATTACAGGCGTGAGCCACCACACCATGCCCTTTCAAAACTTTTATGCTTTGCTTCCCTTTGAAATATAATTTCTAGTTTTACATCATGTTTTTTTTTGTTGTTTTCTTTTTTTGTTTTTTTTTTTTTTTTTTGCTCATGCATGTGAGCATAGGCTTTTAGAAGCTGCCAGGTCACATTTTAAGCTCTGTGTTGCTTAGAAAATTTCTTTCACCAAATATCCTAAATTACCACTCTTAGGTTCAAATATTTGACAATTCTCAAGAGCAGGGGCACAATGCAGGCAGGCTCTTCATTAAGGCATAGAAAAAGTGGCCTTTACTCCAGTTCCCAATAAGTTCCTCATTTCCATCAGAAACTCCCTCAGCCTGGACTTCATTGTCCTTATCCCTATCAGCATTTTGGTCACAACCATTCAACAAATCTCTAGGAAATTCCACATTTTCCCTCATCTTCCTGTCTTCTTCTAAACACTCCACACTCTTCCAATCTCTGCCCGTTATCCAGTTCTAAAGTGGTTTCCACATTTTCAGAAACTTTTTTTAGCAACACCCCACTCCTGGTATCAACTTTCCATATAAGTCTATTCTCACACTGCTATAAAGAAATACCTGAGACTGGGCAATTTATAAAGAAAATAGTTTAATTGGATACAGTTCTACATGCTGTAGAGAAAGCGTAATGGCTAATTTTATATATATATATATATATACACACACACACATATATATATCTGCCTCCTTTATCTCTTCTATATATCTGTTTATCTACTATGATCAAAATGTCTGTATTCACTAAAAAATCATACATTGGAATCCTAACCACCAAGGTGATGGTATTAGGAGATGGGGAACATGAGAGGTGATTAAATCATGAGAACAGAGCCTTGATAGTGGGATTAATGTCCTTATAAAAGAAGCTACAGTGAGTTTCCTTGCCAGTTCCATCATCAAGAAGATACCATTTATGAGGTGAAGTGAGGCCCTCACCAGACATGAGACACTGAATATGCCAGTGCCTCAATTTTGAAGTTCCAAGACTCCAAAATAAACATGTGTTGTTTATAAGCCAACTAGTTTATGGTACTTCTGTCAAAGCTACCCAAACAGACAGATTCTCTCTCTCTCTCTTTCTCTCTCCCTCTCTCTACGTATATCATTCATCAGATACCATTATATATGAAACACTTAATTTACTTACAACTCCAGAGAAATATTTTTACTCTGAAAAATATGAACTTTGAAATCATGTCCTTCTTGAACACTTTAGTTGCAGACAACTTTTAAATAAAATAAACATTACCCAGCATAGGCTTCTGATTACAAACATATTTACAGATAAATTAATAAAATACAGCTACCAAAACTGAAAAATTTCAGGCTTTTTTTGTTATAAAATGGCAAAATTGCACCAATCTTTTTAAAGCATGGGCTATGACTACTTACTCCAGGTATCTAAATTATGCACATTTAAATAAAATAATGAAGTATCCATTTGCAACTTACCAGTAGAACCTGGAAGGTGAAGAATTGTATTGGTGTTTGTCTTTATATATAATATATTATCAGGATGCTAATATTATTTCATAACAAATATTAAAGGTAAATTATTTTTCTCTACTACAAAAAGCCATGATGAAATACTCATCTTTGATAAAACTTTTATGTAGTTAGATAGCAAAAGTACTAAAAGAATCACTGCTGTTGATTTTAAAATTATTTTCTTTTTTTAACGTAAAACTTTAATTTGTACTTTAGATCTTGCTTATTTTTTGCAGAAAGAATAAGGATTTATCTATTTATAATTAATTAATTATTTTTTGAGACAGAGTCTCATTCTGATGCCCAGACTGAAGGCAGTGGTGCTATTTCGGCTCACTGCAACCTCTGCCTTTGGGGTTCAAGCGATTCTCATGCCTCAGCCTCCCAAGCAGCGGGATTACTGGGATTACTGGCATGTGCCACCATATCTGGCTAACGTTTAGTATTTTGAATATAGATGGGGTTTCTCCATGTTGGTCAGGCTGGTCTAGAAATCTTGACCTCAAATAATCTACCCACCTTGGCCTCCCAAAGTGGAGGGATTATAGCCATGAGCCACCACGCCTGGCTGAATTTATTTTTTAAATGTTGTGATAAGCAGAAAAAAGTTCACTCATTAATTAAGTTGGTAGATTTTTGGGCAGGAGGGCTAGAGGTTCTTTCCAAGAGTTCAAATTGTTTCTATAACTTCAATATACATGTATTTGAAAACATATTTCATTTATATGTAAAATAGGACAGCTTTTCTCCTGTCTTTTGCCAATCAGTGGTTTTTCCACTCAAGCAAACTTGTACTTATTCTTTGAGAAAATATCTATTCATGTGAAAAAAAATCTGGTTCTCCCAATTTTTATTTAATTTGTATTGGTATCTTGAAGTTACTCCAGAATCTATTTTTTTTTTCCTCACTGTAAATGTCATTTCTTTTCATGCTGCTTGAGTTGCAATTAATGTTAGAAGCATGATGTACATAGAGTAAGAAGATGAAAAAATATTTCTTTTGTCTATGAATTTAAGTTTAGAAGAAAAGGACATATCAGCTAAGCAAAAGAGTAAACCTTGATAAAGAAAAAATGGAGAGAAATGGAAGGATAAGTATTTCTACATACTGCATTGAAAGAGAAACTAAAGAATAACTGAAGCCTGAAATGCTAATCTAGTTTCAATTTTCTTGAAGCATTTCTTATTTCTAATTCACTGTGAAAGAACAAGCAGCTCAATATTAAACATCATGCTGAAAGTCATAATATACAATATTCTAATGAAATTGTGTTAGTGGCTACATACTGGAGAGCCTTGCATATTTCTTCACTAATAATGAATGACATTAAGGGGGTAATATAGTAAATCAAACTTCATTATTATCCATTTTTACTTAAGATCAAATACAGGACTCTTTCCTACTGGGAGGTTATTGTTATAAGACAAAACAACTGAAATTATGTCAGTTTCATAATTGTGCTTTTATTCACTTCATGTTTTATTTATGTATGATTTACAACCATAGGTTCTATTAACTTTGGACCATAGGTTAGCTCTAAGTTTTTCTGCTCTGCAGTAGCAAAAATTATAGTGAGAGAGAAAGACGAAGGAAGAAGGAAAAGAGGTAGGAATAGTAGGGGATGAAGGGCCAAGAAAGAAAGAGAGAAAGGAGAGAGAGCAAATCTAAAAAGTAAACTGGAAATATTACTAACTCGTATATATAAATAATATCATTTAAGGTCATTCTGAATATGCATTATATTCAATAAATATTTATTGAAAATCTTAACATAAAACAATAGCTCGTGGAAGGTGAAAGTAATATGTCTGCCCCACAAGGTCTGCCTCAGTTCCCTTCCCCAGAACACAGACTGAGACACAAACCCCCAAAATAATCTAATAATTGATTTTGATTTGTTTTAATGTCTCGGGGGTGAGGGAGAACTTAGAACACAGTGTCAGAATAAATTTCTCATTGTTCAGAGATAATACGTAAGTTATTTTTGGTCATATACTGAACAACTGGTTGAATTAATAAGTCTTTTCACTTTTTAAGAAATTCTAGGAGGCCAGGTATGGTACCTCATACCTGTTATCCCAGCACTTTGGGAGACTGAGGCAGCTGGGTCACCTGAGGTCAGGAGTTCAAGACCAGCCTGGCCAACCTGGTAAAAACCTCTCTCTGCTAAAAATACAAAAATTAGCTGGGTGTGATGGCGCAGGTCTATAGTCCCAGGTACCTTGGGGCCTGAGGCGGGAGAATCACTTGAACCCAGAGGCTGCAGTGAGCTGAGATCATGCCATTGCACTCCAGCCTGAGTAAAAACGTGAGACTCCATCTCAAAAAATGAGATCTGGGAATAACTTTTTATGACTTCATCTCTATTATTACTTTATATTTTTAGTGTAGTAATAATTTTAGTGTGGTAAAATATACATAGTATAAAATGTACTATTTAATAATTTATAAGTGTACAGTTAAGTGATATTAGGTATGTTCACACTGTTGTGCAGCCAATCTCCAGTACACTTTTCATATCCAAGCTCTATATCCATTAAACTCATTATATCAATCTGTGTCAACTACACAGCAACACCCCATTTCTCTACTCTAGCTCTTAGCTGTAGTCTTCCCTTGTCTGTGGCTTTACTTCCTGTGGTTTCAATACTTGCAGTCAATTGTAGTCCAAAAATATTAAATGAAAATTTCCAGAAATAAATAATTCATAAGTTTTTAATTGTGTGCTGCTCTAAATAGTGTAATAAAACCTCATGCATTATATATTCAGAATCTCTGATCTCTGGTGAATATATAATTCTCAAATATTTTTGGTGAATTGGCTTCTTATTATGTATATAATAGAAACATGTAATATCTTCCTTTTTTCTTACAACAGTTTTTGACTTCTAGTCTACTTTGTATGATCTTTGTAAATACATCTTTGCTCTCTTTGGTTATGATTTGCATAGAATGTCTGTTTTTCATTCTATCACTTTCAACTATTTATATTCTTAGATCTAAAGTGAGTCTCTGGTAGACACAGATAATTGAGCTCTATTATTTGTTTTATCCATGCTGTCAATCTATGTCTTTTGATTGAAAAGTTTAACCCATTTACATTTAAAGTGATTAATTGATGGAAAAGGACTTACTTTTTGTATTTTGTTAAATGTTTTCTGTACTTTACGTATCTTTTTTGTCTCTCATTTCCTCCCATACTGCATCCTTTTTGTTTAGTTGAGTTTTGTAATGACACATTTTGACTCCTTTCTTATTTCCTTTGGAATATATACTCAATGTATATTTTCTTTTTGATTTCCTTAGAAATGACATATAACATCCTAAAGTTATAAGAATCTATTTAGACCTGATGCTAACTTTGCTTCAATTGTATCCAAAAACTCTCCTCCTTTATAACTCCACCCCTCACACTTTATGTTATTGGTGTCACAAATTACATTTTTATATACAGTATACCATTTGGTGACTAGTTATATTTAGTTTATACACTTTCGTGTTTTAAATCATGTAGATGAATAAAAAGTTAAATTACAAGCCAAAATTAAATTATTATTTGTTTTTATGTTGGTCCATGTGTTTTTCTTTACTGGAAAGCTTTAGTATTTTTGTATAAATTCAAGTTACTATCTGGTCTCCTTTCATTTTAACTTAAAGGACTCCCTTTAACATTTCTTATAAAACACATACATGGTAATGAGCTCAGCATTTGTTTGTCAAGGAAAGTTTTAATTTATTTCTCATTTCTGAAGGACAGTTTTAAATGTAGCATTCTTAGTTAACAACTCCCCCCACCACTCCAGCATGTTAACGATGTCATTTCACTACCTTCTTGCCTCTAGGATTTCTCTTGAGAAATCTTAGTGAGCATTCCTTGGATATAATGAGTCACTTTTCTCTTGACACTTTAAAGATTCTCTCCTTGACTTTGGTTTCCAACAGTTTTATTATAATGTGTTTTCGTGTGAGTCTCTTTGGGATCATGCTGCTCAAAGTTCTTTGACCCTCTTGTATTTGTATATCTATGTCTTTCTTCAAATATACAGTCTTCAGCCATCGCTTTTTAAATAACCCTTTAACTTATTTCCCTGTCTCTTCTCATTCTGAGATTTCCATAATATGTATAGTGGTCTGCCTGCTATTTGGTGTTCCATAGCTCCTTTAGACTCTATTTTGTTTTCTTCATTTATTCTTTTTTCTCTTCCAATTTGATAATAACAAATTACTTGTTTTCATGTTTGCTTATTTTATCTTCTGTCTGTTCAAATCTGACATTGAAATTTTCCAGTGATTTTTTTCCATTTAGTTATACTTTTCAGCAATTTTGTTCAAGCTATTTTTTAAATAATTACTATTTATTGATATTCTCATTTTGTTTATATATCATTTTCTAGATTTCCATTAGTTACTCATCCATATTTTTTTTACCTCTTTGGGCATATTTAAGACAGTGTTTTAAAGTTTTTGTCTAGTAAGTCTTAAGCCTATGAACAGCCATCTCTTCCAGTTTTTGCAGTCGGGCTCCACGCAAGAGACAATCCTAACTAATCAACTTGAAGTCATGGTCTTCTCAGGCCTTTTCTGGGAGTGCATCTTCCCTGGGTATATGTCTGTCTTCTTAATCCAATGCTGCTATATATGGCTGTTTTAAAATTTATTTTTTCCATGTGTCTCACTCCTGCTTCATCTTGGGAAATCTGTTTTTCTATCACATTCCTAAATCAAACATCTTTTGCACTATGTGTATGTGGGTGTTTGGCATCCTGCAGTTTTCACTAGCCAGGCCCATCTGCTTTTCATGATTTCTCATAGACTGAGATCTGAGCTACTGTAGGCCGTATGAAATTTGAGTTAGGTTTCACAGAGATCACTCTCTCCAGCAGCCAACATACAGGTTAGAGTAATGCAAATTTGTTCTATTCTGCTCTCTGCCATTTGCAGAAGAGAATTAGAATTGAACTGCTGCACTCCCCAATTCACACCATTTTAAAAAGGATATGGGGCATAAATGAATTAAAATACTAAGAAATTTTCTGTTATTTTAAGTATTTTTTTTCTTCATCAGGCACTTACTTGGTTGTTGTAGATTTGGACTCATTTTTAGAGCTCGTATAAAGTTATTTTAATGAGGTTTAGTTGTTTATTTAATGTTTCCATTGGGAAGCAAGGGCCTGTAGCTTCCTAGTATGTTATCTGACATCACGCCTCTATCATTACTCTTTAATTGACGTCATTGCTAAACTAATTTTAAATTTTCTCACAATGCCCAATGCATACCTCTATCTTAGACACTACTCATAAATTGGATCTGATTTTTTTTTTTTTTTGTCTGTCTCTCCCATTTGATTGTAAAGTAAATTATTCTATGTCCTCAGTGCCTTCCATGTGATGGAGTTGTGGGTTTTTGGAAGAAAGAGCCTGCACTTGTCAGTAGGGTAGCCACCAGCTGCATATTACTACTTAAATTTTATATTATGGTCATGACAACTGAGGAAACTGATGTTTTAATCTTGTTTAATTGTAATTAACTAAAATTTTAAAATCAAGTTTTGGTTCTGATTGGAACATTTTAAGTATACTTGGAGCAACCTGTATATGTGAATCTAGTTTTTATATTGTAACTATTATGAAGTCTGCAATTCAGATAAAGTTTTCTGATGGACAGTTGCTACCAAAATTAAGTTATGCTCTAGTTGTAAAATAGAGGACATCAAAGAATTTTAAAGAAAAAGTAATGTAAAATTATTTTTAATATAGATTATATAATTATTTATTGTGTAGTGAGTTAAATAATTTCACATTTTCTGTTTGCTTTTTTTAAGGTATCTATTAGAACATTTAAAATTAAATCTGGGACTCATGTTACATTTCTATTAGATAGTGTTGATCTAGACTTTCATCAGAATTCCAGATATAATACTTCCCCTTTATGAAATATTGTTAAGTACCAGTCTTTTCTATGTTCAATATATCTTTAATTCATGACTAATTTCCTACTCATTGGATCAGAGTATAAAAGCAGTAAGTTTTTTAAAGCAATAAGTTAATAAGCAACATGTGAGAGAAAAGGAGAGCTCATATACAATCAACATATAGACCATTTTCTAAGGAAAATAATCCTAAATATTCTTTCTCCTGGTGGTGATAAGTAACGGTGTGTCTAAGATTTAGACTTTTGCTGATAAACAAGAAAGTTTAGTTAATCAGAGCAAATATTTCTATGTAGTTAATAATCAATTAACATTTATTTTAAAATTATACTACAGATTGATTATTCATTAGTATTAAAGGATTTTTTATTGCCCTACATCAAATTGCTTATGACATTGTATCTAAGATAAAATTAAAATAACTATATGATTATTCAATAATTCTAATTTTGATTTTTCTTATGTGTGTTTAGATTTTTTAATGTTTATTTTCTCCTTCATGGGATTTTCCATTTCGGTTTTTCTATCAAAAAGTGCTTTTAGTATTTCTTTAGATATTTCTTCTTACACAATATACAGCAGAGAAAGTAATAACAAGAGACTCTAAACTGTGATTTGAAACAATCAACTTTTCTATGTTGGTGAAAACCATCATAGAATGGAATGGGCCTGTGAGGCTGGAAGGAGATATTTTCCTTGGTCCAAGAACCATTTGCCTTGTGTGGGAAGAGATTGGAAGGTGGAAGTTTCAGTAAGGGTGTAGGTGGGAGTGACCGATGAGAAGGAGAAAAACCAGCAGTGAGGGACAGAAGTTGGAACACTAGCTCAATGATAGATGTGAAAGATACTATAGCATAGCCTGCCTTTGCCAGTGATTGGCAATTGGGCCTGGAAGAATTACCATCAATAAACTAAGTGTGGTCTGGGTGGGTAACAGGAAAGAGGGAAATATGGAGAAATGGGGAGAATGCCACATGGATTAGAGAGATATACTCATGGGGTTCAGATGTGGTATCAGGAATAATGTGGGAGGCTGAATTGAAGTCTGGGCCAGGAACAATGGTAATTGTGGGAGACTCAACAAATAGTGAGTACAGTTGAAGGAGCCAGGGGCAGAAAGTGTATGCGTCAGGTGTGAGGAAGAAAATAGATTTTGGAAGTTATGAGAATTGTAGAGAGTGAGTTGAGCATAGTCTATGATTTTGAGGGCCTATGATTTTGAGGGCCTCTGAAACCATTAGGGTGGTGGCAATGAGGTGTGGCTGTAGCCTAGGAATAGGCAGGGAAGCAGATAATTTGGTTAAAATGTTTCATCCTAATAAGGGAACTGGCCAGGTGGGGATAACTGAAAAAGAGGGCATAAAATAATATTGTCTAAGTTGGCACAAGAGTTGGGGAGTTTTAAGGGGTTTTGAAGCCTGGCCATCAATACCCACAACAGTTATGGAGGCAAGGGAAACAGGCCCTTGAAAAGAAGGTAATGTGGAGTGGGTAGCCTCCGTATTGATTAAGAAGGGGATGGGCTTACGCCCCACTGTAAGAGTTACCTAAAAGGTCTGTGATGGTCCAGGAAGCTTTCTAGGTGATCGACCAGCATCAGTCTTCAGCCGCTAAGCTGAGAAGATCTGGGAAGGAATCAATCAGAGAGTCTTAGGCCAGTTCCAGGGGCTCTGGGAGTGGCTGCTGGGCGAGTTGGACAGTCCGATTTCCAGTAGGGTCCCACACAGATGGGACATAGCTTAGGAGGAATCCTGGGCTGCACTCATTCTTTGGCTCAGTGGCCAGATTTCTGGCACTTGAAGCAAGATCCTGAGGGAAGCAATCCTGGAGAAACACCTGGCCGCTGTGGTTCAGGCGTTTGGAAGTTCTTGTGTGCTGGAGATGTGGCTGGAGTTTGTGTCACAGTGGAGGCAAGGAATTGCAACTCAGAAATACATTGCTACTTGGTTACCTATACTCTATTATTGTACACCTTGAAGGTGAGGTTAATTAAAGTCCTGTTGTGGAGTTTGAGGGCCAGAATCTAATCTTTGGAGCTTTTTCTAATGTTGGAAGCAGGTTGGGTAATAACATGCATATTGAGAATAAGATGGCTTTTTGACCCTCTCTGGATCTAGGGCAGTAAAGTGTCTAAGGGTTGCGGCTAAACGAGCCATGAACTGGTCTGGGTTTTTATATTTGATGAAAAAGAGCCTAAAATGCTAACTGATTTAGGAGAGGTCAGACAAAGAAAAAGGAGCATTAACCTTGACTATGCCTTCAGCTCCAGCCACCTCTTTAAGAGGAAATTGTTGGGCAGGTGAGGGAGGGCTAGTCGTGGAATGAAACTGTAAGCCAGAGTGGGTGTGAAGAGGGGAGGTGATAAAGGATTATAGGGTGGGGGAGTGAAGGCTGAGGAAGAATTGGAGCCTGATTCAGCCTGGCAGGGAGTGACTTGAGGAGGAGCAGTCTGGAGAGGAGAGGAGAGGTCAGAGGGGTTGGTAGAAAAGGACTATTGAAAACAGTCAGTGACACTTGGGGTTGGGACTGAGGGCACAGGTGGGAGGATTTGGGATGAGTCACATTGGGAACAGAGACTAGGGAAGGACCAATGTGTAAAAGAATGTCTGGACATCAGGTACCTCAGACCATTTGCCCATTTTATGACAAGAATTATGTAAATGTTGTAGGATGGAGAAATTGAAAGTGCTATTTTCTGGTTATTTGGAACCATTGTCAAGCTTGTATTGGGATCAGTGTTGCAGAAGGAAATAAGGCATTTAGGTTTTAGGTCAGATGTGAGTTGAAGAGGTTTTAAGTTTTTGAGAACACAGACTAAGGGAGAAGGAGAAATGGAGGGTGGAAGGTTGCCCATAGTGAAGGAGGCAAGCCCAGAGAAAAGAGAGGGTAGAGACACAGAGAGAATGGGTGGGAGGTACCTGCCCCTCCCCTAGAAAAGTGGTACTTGCCACTTATGGTGAAGAATCAAGGCAGGCATCCCTGCAGTGATCAGACACCTCTGAAATGTGGATGAATAATCAAGCAGACATCCCTGCAGTGACTAAACAACAAGGGAAGACTGTCTTCTGCAGTCTGTGACTGGCGCCGGAGTTTTGGGTTCATGGATAAAATGCATCTCCTCTGTCTCTACCAGAAAAGGAAAAGAACTGAAATTAAGGGAAGGGAGAGATTGAAGAGTGCCACAGAATTTGAAAGAAGTTGAGGGACAGTGAGAGAGTTTGGAGAAGAGAGTAAAAAGAGGCTGCCTACCCAATTTAAAATTGGTGAGATATTCCTTGGGCTGGTTGGTCTGAGGACCAGAGGTCATAGGTAGATCTTTCTCATGGAGCTAAGAGCAGGAGGACAGGGGATTGATCTCCCAAGGGAAGTCCCCCGATCCGAGTCATGGCACCAAATGTCACGCATGTCTGTGTGAAGAGACCACCAAACAGGCTATGTGTGAGCAATAAAGCTTTTTAATCACCTGGGTGCAGGCGCGTTGAGTCCGAAAAGTCAGCGAAGGGAGATAGGGGCGGGGCCGTTTTGTAAGATTTGGGTGGGTAGCGGAAAATTACAGTCAAAGGGGGTTGTTCTCTGGAGGGCAGGGGCGAGGCTCACAAGGTGTTCAGTTGGGGAGCTTCTGAGCAGCCAAGAGAAGGAATTTCACAAGGTAATGTCATCAGTTAAGGCAGGAATCAGTCATTTTCACTCCTTTTGTGATTCTTCAGTTACTTCAGGCCATCTGGTTTTACACGTGCAGGCTTGGGCTCAGAGGCCTGACAACTATAATTATTCAAGATACTTTCTATCTCAGCATATACTCTATTTTATGCAAGATTTCTCATGATTAGTTTAATCATGTACAAGCAATAATGCACCATAATATACATAAAATTTATACATACATAATATACATAAAATGTGTGTATATATTTGTGTGTATGTATATGTGTATATATATGTGTATATACACACACACATATACACACACATACACATGGTTACACACCTTGAGCTAAATAAAAATATTTTAAAATATATAAATTATCAAATACACAACTTTCAAGAGACATGGACTAGAAACAGAATTTATTACTTAGGCAAAGAGCAAGTTATCAAAAGTGCACAATAATTTTTTAAAAAGAGTTATTGGCACTAAAGATTTTCATTATTACTTGCTATTGTATTATTTTATTTTGTAGTTACTCAATTGAATGTGAACTTTATTTTGTTCTTCTAAACAAAATTATCTGCTAAATATAATAAAGATAAAATATTTGTAATAAAATGGTTATAAAGCTTTATAAAATATCAACTAAAGTCAACATGTGACAGTTGTGTAATAAAGTATACTGCCAAAATGAGAGGGATGATTTAGTACATACACAGTTTGAATAATCTATTTCTTATTTTCATATATTTTAGCACAAGTGTTCCAGAATTTTCTCTAGAAGAAAACATTCTAGACACCTGATTTCTGCCTAACTCTTCCCATACCTCTTCTCTATGAATGAGTCAAGATCAAACATTTTATTCTTTCCTAAGATGAAAAATTGATCTGTCATCTTCCAATATATTTTTCTCTTGTCTCTTTGCTCTGTGTGGCTAATCTGTGCCAATGCTTAACTGCCAAGTTTTTCACGGTAAAATGAGTAAAACTTACTTTTTAGAATTCTCTTTTGTTATCTCTTTATCTGTATCTCTGTGTCTGTTTGTCTGTCTTTGTCTTTACTTATCTCTCCTCCTATTTCAGTCCGTGCTGTCTCACTCCTCCCTACATTGTCTTTTAATAGCAATGCCATACGTAATCTACCTGGCAAAATCACTATTGCGATGCATGCATTCTTGTGTACCCCCTAGTTCCCTTAGTTGCTAAATTGGAAGATCCATTAATCTACATGCAAACATTAAAAGCTCAGATTCTGGGGGCATGAAATACAGAAATTTTCTCTGCTTACTATGAACTCTTTACTTAAGCCTAAAACACTTAAGTAAAAGAAATGTCCTGAACATTCTAGGCCAACTTACCTGCATCCTCCCTTTCACTCACAGTCAAAGTGCTCAGTGTTCCTGACACCAGAGGCCATTTGCTACATGGTGAATTGTGGTGCTCTTTCATGAGGTAATAAATGCTAGACTCAAAAGTCTTCAATAGAAATGGTCAAGTGGGAAAATGAACCAACAAAGAGAAATAAATAGAAACTTGACAAAATAAAAGAAAAATACCACATGTGTTCATGCTCAGTAATTGTCCCATGCACATATATGACTCTGAGGCTCTAATGAGTCTGGGGCAGAATTGGAATAAGCCTGAGTCTGTTGTCCATGATACCAATGTAATTGGACCAGTTTCATTCCCAATTTTTAAAACCTCCTCACTGTGGAGGTTTTAATAAAACACCTGAAGAATTATCCAGTAAAACACCTGAAAAAATGATAAATATTTGAAGTATGCATTATTTTGAGTTGACTTGAGAGATTGCCAACTATACCTACCAGTAAATTATAAATGCAGCTGCTCTCCATCAGGAAATAAGAAAGTAAATGAACAGTGGAAGTGGAAAAGAAGAGTGAAGAAGAGATACAAAAACTCCACATGTAGTTTCAAATAAAATAAATACATGTGGATAAAGGAAATACTTCGATAAAGTAAAATATGTAGAGTGCCATTTCTGTATTGTGTCTTGGGACACTGTTGGTACTTCACTCTTGGGGGCAATTTTAGAGGAGGTCTCGAAAGAAATTTTGCCACAATATCTTCATTTGAACAAAATAAGCCAGATAAAATGGGTAGATATGGCATAATTCCACTTAAATAAATCATAGAAAACATGACAGTGAGTGGTAGTGGCAGGAACAGGTATTTCAAAGCATTACAAGAGAACTTAAGGAGGTAACAGATATATGTATTTTCTTGACAATGGTGGCAAGGTCACAGGTGTGTGTGTGTATATATATATATGGTGAACTTATCAAATTATATAATATACATATGTGAAATTCATTATATGTAATTATACCTTTAAAATCTGTTACAGATGTGAATCCACTGCTGAGAGATGGATCCACTTTTGGTATAATTGATAAATGAAGCTTTTGATTACTGTTGACCATCCCTGCAATGTGGTGGACTCACCACATCATGGATCTTGATAGATGATCTGGGTAGTTTCCTTTGTTGTCTTTAATCTTGTTTCCAGCAATGTTTAATCTACTGTTAATTCCATCTACTGTATTTTTTCATCTGGCATTTTAATTTTGCTTTCTAGAACTTCAAGTTTTTTTTATATGTCCAGTGTCTTCTTTTTTAACATGTAATCTTTTTTCTGATTTCCTCTGATAAAATATTGTTAAAATAACTATTTAATGTTTGACACCCTTGTCTTCTAATTCTAATAGCCACCTATTTTCAGTCTGGTTCTATTCAATGATTTTTTTTTCTCTGCATGGTTTGCTATGGTTTGTTTTTTTTATTTTTTTCATTTTTATGAGTGTGTGTGTGTGTATATATATATGGAGTCCATGGGGTATATTTATATACGTATACAATGCATAATAACTACATCAGGATAAATGGAGTACCCATTACCTCAAGCATTTATCATTTATTTGTTACAAACATTCCAATTATACTCTTCGTTATTTTTAAATGTACAATAAATTTTTTTACTGTAATTATTGTTTTGCTATCAAATATTCAATCTTAGTTATTCTATCTTTGTAACCTTTAACCATCCCCACATCTACCACTACCCTTCCCAAACTCTCATAACCGTCATTCTACTTTCTATTTTCATTAGTTCAATTGTTTCAATTTTTGACTCCCACAAATGTGTGAGAACATGAGAAGTTTGTCTATCTGTGACTGGCTTATTTCACTTAACCTAATGTCCCCCAGTTCCTTTTATGTTGGTGAAAAAGGTAAAATTTCAGTTTTTATGGATGAATACTATCCTACTATATACATAAACCACATTTTCTTTCTCTGTTCAACTGCTGATGGACACTTAGGTTGCTTCCAAATATTGGCTATTGTGAAGAGTGCTGCAACAAACATGAGAGTGCAGACATCACTTTGATATGCTGATTTCCTTTTTTAAAGTCTTGTATCTAGCAGTGGGATTGACGGATCACGTGGTAATGCTACATTTTCTTTTTCTAAGGAACCTCCATATTGTTCTCCATAGTGGCTTTACTAATTTATACTCCCATCAACAGTGCGTGAGGGTTCCTTTTTCTCCACACCTTTGCCAGCATTTGTTATTGCCTGTCTTTTGGATAAAAGCCATTTTAGCTGGGGTGAATTATCTCTCATTGTAGGCTTAATTGAAATTTCTCTGATGATCAATGATGTTGAACATCTTTTATATACCTGTTTACCATTTGTATGTTTTCTTTTGCAAATTTCTATTCAAATCTTTTGTCCTTTTTTAAATCTGATTATTGCAATTTTTTTTCTGTCGAGCTTTTTGAGCTCCTTATGTATTGTGGTTTTTAATTCGTTGTCAGGTGGATAGTCTGCAAATACTTTCTCCCATCCTGTGAGTTGTTTCTTCACTTTGTGGATTGTTTCTTTTGCTGTGCGAAAGCTTTTAACTTCATGTGATTCTATTTGTCCATTTTTTCATTGGTTGCCTGTGCTTTCAGGTATTACTGAAGATATCTTTCCCTAGGCCAAATTCTGGAGAGTTTCCCCAATGTTTACTCTTAGGAGTTTCATAGATTGAGGAAGAAAAGTTCAGTTTTTTTCCAGCACCATTTATTGAGGAGATCGTCTTTCCCTCCAAGGTATGTCATTAGCACCTTTATCAAAAAATTAATTCACTGTAGCTGTACTGATTAATTTCTGGATTCTCTGTTTGTTCCATTGGTCAATATCTCTCTTTTTATGTCAGTATCATGCTATATTGGTTACTATAGCTCTGTAATGTAATTTAAAGTCAGGTTACATAATTCATCATTTTGTTCACTTTGCACAGGAGAGTTTTGGCTATTTGGGGGCTTTTGTGGCTCCATATAAATTTTAGGATTATTTTTGTGATTTCTGTGAAGAATGTTATTGATATTGATATTTTTATAGGGATTACATTAAATCTGTAGATTGTTTTGGGTAGTGTACCTATTCATTCTTTCATTGCTTGTAGCAATGAAAGAAATACCTAAGACTGCACAATTTGCAAATAAAAGAGGTTTAACTGGTTCATGGTTCTGGAGTTGTACAGGAAACATAGTGGCATCTGTTTCTACCTCAGTAAGCTTCCAGTTATAGTGGAATATATATTCCAGTTATATATTGCCTCTGCTTGTATTCGGCTTTTGATACATCAAGTAAGTACCTCCTTTGTCTTTTCAAAGAAAACCTATTGCATAATAGTTTATAATCACAAGTTTTATTTTTCTGTTTCCTATTAGAATATGAGTCTTCTAGGCATGACAGTGTACAATGTATCAGAATCCTGACAAGCAGATGCTTCTAGGATTTCAATATGAGGTCTAGGTAGTGCTACTCAAAGTGTACTTCTCAGACTGACCATCTGTCCCCAAAGTGTTTGTTACTGGTTGATGAGGATGTAAGGTAATTAGACAAAGTGTAAATCAGCTGTTATTTGAATAACATTTGTTGGTTCAGATGAAAATTATTTTAGGTAAACTTTCTTAAAGAAGGAAGCAGTGTCTTATATTTTATTCTTGGATAAGCATTTTAATTTCTTGAAAAATAGCTCTTTGGGCCAGATGCGGTGGCTCACCCCTGTAATCCCAGCACTTTTGGAAGCTGAGGTTGGGAGTTAGAGACCACCTGGCCAAATCACTTCAGTAAAATAAATGTCCTGCATGTTCTACAGTAGTTAGCCGGGCATGGTGGTGCATACTTGTAATCCCAGCTACTTGGAAGACTGAGGCAAGAGAATCTCTTGAATCTGGGAGGCAGACGTTAAGGTGAGCCAGGATTATACCATTGCACTCCAACCTGGGAGACAGAGTGAGACTCCATCTCAAAAAAGAAAAAAAAAGATAAAAGAAAACAAAGGAAAGGAAGGAAGAAAGGAAAGAAAGGAGGGAAGGGAAGGGAGGGGAAGGGAAGGGAAGGAAAGAGAGAAGAAGGAGGATTTAGGGAGGGTGGGAGGGAAGGAAGGAAGGAAAGAAGGAAGGAATGAAGGAAGGAAGGAAGGAAGGAAGGAAGATTTTTGAATACTGCTGGTCTAGAGTGAGACATTTTACTGGAAGCCATAAAGATTATATAACTAGAGAGAGTCTCATGGCTCAAAGTTCCTAGTAAGTGTCTAAGATTTGCTGCTTATATAGTGGAATATCCCCCAGTTATTTTCCAGATTCTCTAGGCAAGTCAGCATTTCTACTATGATATTTTAAAAAGAACAACAACAAAACCAAAATTAAACAAATTTAAACAAAACTAAAATGAAGTGCCCTTTGGTACCAGTAATCTTATAAGGAAATAAAATCATATTCTAAGTATCCTTTGCCTTTCCCATTATTTCTCTTTTCCTCATATTCTTGCAGAAAATACCAGATTGAGAAATACGATTTCAAATAGCGAGATGAGAGAATAAAGATATTTTAAAGCACTTAGAAAATTGCTAAATTTATCTAATTTAATTTTTAGGTGCAGCAAGGTAGAAAATAGGTCTTATAAAGTGTCATTATGGAAGTGTGACATTCTGATTAGTTAACAGCTCTTGTACTATTCTAGATTACAATGAATTTAGGCAATTGAGACTTTTTGGTAATATCAGGGAATTTTACTAGTTTTGCTAGGAAAAATTTCTCCAGGCTTATCTTAAGGGATTTAAATTCACTTCATATTTATTTTCTTCACTGTAGAGCATATGCAGTCTTTACTAACACTGACAGCAGCCCTTTCTTTCATTTCTCTCATTCTGCAGTGACTTTCAATTCTTCCCTAAGTATTGACTCCACCCTGATTCTTAAACCCGCCTTTGGTTTATAGTTTACTGTACTTGACTCATCAAGCACATGATACATCTCTCTCCATGTATGTTACTTATTCAATTCTCATTCTTTACTTGGTGAACAATAAAAATTTAGTTACCAAGTAAGAAAATATATATAAAAATGTTGTTTGTAATTGTAAGACAAAGGCAAAGTACTTTTGATGTTAGTGTTTATTATGGTAATATTTTAATAGGTTTCTAATTTGGAAAAAATAAAAATTTAACAGAAGTCAACAACAGAGATCTAAGACTGCAATTTATAATCTATAAGATTTCATGGTTATTACATTTCTGGGAAGACATTATGAATTCTTTAAATTATTTTAATGCAGCGTGGTAAGAAAATCTGATTTTAGAGCCATTTCAAAAGTTTTTGAGTAGCTTTGTCATTTCTCATAAGTCATATTTTCCTTTAAGTTAAGGAAGTTTCTTGATTTCTGCTTAACAAGTGGCTCAAATTGGAAAAGTTTATAACTGAGAAAATATATAGATATCTTATAAAAGAATGTTTAAGATGTGTGACTGAATTATAACATCGGACCTTAGTAATAGTCAATTTATTTGCTTTGATTAATATAAGGCCTTGAGAAGATATTAGATTGATATATACTTTTTTATAATACCTATCTCAAGTTCCTTCTAAGTGAAAATTTTAGATATCAAGGAAGTAAGTAGACAAAATCATAATAGTTAAGCATAACTGATAAAGAAAACTGAATATGAAAGAGAAATATATTTACCATGTTTTAACAGTTGTCTAAGATTGTTTATTTCTCTACATAGAGGACTGCCTGGAAGATACATAGCCTATCTCTTCCTTTAAATACTTAGAAACCTATACATAAGTAGGTTCTCATGAACAAAAGTCCATAAAATCAGATGACATTCTTGACCTATTTGTTTCAATATTGGCTTAATGAAATAAGCAAATATGAAAGGACTTTATAAAAAAGTATAACTAAACCAATCATTGTTGTGTTTAAGGCAACACTTTTAAAATGTATTCCACATGTGCCAAACGGATTTCTTTTTATAATTAACCATCTTTTTTGTTTCCTCACCTACCTCACATTTTGTGTTACTTTTTAAAACTTTTCTTTCTCTTCCTATTTAATTCTTTAGGTCATTAGGTCTTTAGATCCTACAAACTGAGGATATGAGTTAGAATAAAGTAAATAGAAGTTCATCTGATTTTTGTGGTCAAAACCTTAGCCAAATGGGAAATATTTAGTTAAAAAAGTAAAATAATATTTTATCAAGTGTAAGATTGGGACATAAACACCAAGGCACAATTTCTGTACATTTGCTGGACATGGATACATAGTTAGATTATGTTATCCAAGGCACATATGAAATGCAATACCCAGATTGTTAGCATCACTGCTAATATTTCAATTGGGGAGAAATTTTCTCTTCAGGTCTTCATAAAGAAAAGTTTTACAAAAATGTTTAGTGAAGAATGTTTTCAGTGTAACACTTTTGAGGGCAGAGAGACAGTCCTGGTTTAGCTAAGAGGGTAAGAGGATTAAATATGTAGCGGGAGAAATTCCTCCTGCTCCTTCCTGTCTTTTTCTCCCTCCACAATTTGAAGGAGTTTTCTGGACTGACGGTAAATAAAGAGAGGCAGTTGATGTAACAGAACCAGACAGAGTTTGTGCTGAGAATAAATCCGATCTGAAGGGATCAAAGGCAAGTGAGTAGAGCTTGTGGTATCGGATTCAGATTCCTAGAGCAAGCCCCCGACGAAGCCCCCACAGTGTCTTTTCTTCCCAGTCTCTTGCCATGGGAAGGCTTTTTTTTTTTTTTGAGACAGAGTCTTACTCTGTTGGCCAGGTTGGAGTGGCAATGGAGTAATCTCTGTTCACTGCAACCTCCGTTTCCTGGGATCAAGCAATTCTCCTGCCTCAGCCTTCTCAGTAGCTGGGATTACAGGGGGGATGCCACCACACCCGGCTATTTTTTTGTGTTTTGGTAGAGACCATGTTGGCCAGGCTGGTCATGAATTTCTGACCTCAAATGATCCACCTGCCTTGACCTCCCAAAGTGCTGGGATTACAGGCTTGAGTCACCGTGACCAGCTTGGAAAGGCTTCTTTATCACAGCAACCATGATCAATCCTTTCACTGTTCATGGCCCTGATTCCTATTTGTGCCTTGAGCTTTGCCTGTGGCCAAGGCCCCATTGTCTATGTGGACATCTCTTTGATCTTGTCCATGCCCTAAACCTTGGCTACAGTTAGGTTAGTATTAGTCCTCTGGACACCTTTAAGGTGCCCCTGATTCCCAGAGGAAATGGGTGGAATTCTGCAAACATGCAGCTGATTATGGTAAAGAAGAACACACTGAAAATCTTTTCAGGTGTGGTCATATAAAATGTGTTTTTGCTTTCCCTTATACACAGTCTATAGAAATCAACTCCACACGCTTTTGAAACTATGTTACACATCAACACTAATATCCAAGAAAAACTCTCAGATGTAGGGAAAATGAAGGGTGTTTGGGAAAATCCAGTTTCTAAAAATTGGGTTAATCTAAAATAAATGTGTTTTAATATGCTGATATCTGCCATGAATGTAAGAAAGTTTGAGGATGGAGTGAGGTGCTATATATGTAGAATTTTTAAAATGCATTTTATCAGAAACCCTTTTGTCTGTGTGTTTGTGTGAAGCATCTAAAAAAATGTTACTGGGAACATTAGAAAATGCTACCCGGAAAACATGGTTTTCTCTTATTTCTGAAGACATACAGAGAAAATTTCTCTCTGAAGCATTAATAGTGGTGGTGATGGTCCTGTTATTGTGTTTTACACTTGCTCTGGGAAGCCTGAATCTAAATGCCTATCCATGTCTGGCAACTGCACAGAATTTGTAACATGATGCTTCTGTTCTGACCTTGCATTTGCCAAAACTGTATTGTATTTTCCTACAATTCTTTTCTATTGGGCTAATTTGACTTTTTTTACTTTTAAATTATTTTATTTTGTTTAATTTTGTGGTATCTTAGGGGCTAATAAGTAGTTATTTGGGAAAAAGAACCTAAAAAAATAAAAAGGATCAATATGTAAGTAATAAGTGAATAAAAACATACATGTTTATGCTATGGTGTATTTTATCAGGATTTCATTTTAGTTAAAAGACAGTCCTTCTTGTATTCAGACTTTAAGATTAAACCAGTGTATCTGTTCAGTTCATGTAACTGAGAGGAAATGGCTGGGTGTGAAGAATCATTCCTCTCTTCCTGAAAGTTTTAGTATCAGAGCCACTTGGTTTCTTAGCATTTCACTTTGTTTCTTTATACTTCTTTATGATTGCTGTGCATATGTGAAGGTCAAATAACATTTTGTAGTAATACATTTGTACCTTCACATTTCTGATGAATTGTGCATGATTCTCTTTTTACTCTGATATTATATGAAATGTAGTAACTTCATTGCTATGTTTAAAAAACTTTAAAATATGAATAAAAGTCATTAGTTATAGTGACTCATGTAAAACAAAAGGTTGTACTTATCTGAAAAAGTGAGTTTATTTTCACATGATGCACACCATATCAAGAACGTTGTTAAAAAACAGAAAATTACTCTAAAGCTAAATTTTTACATCACATTAAACTTTTCTTAGCTTTTTTTTTTCTGATAGAGTTGATATAGCATAATCACTCCATAAGAACAAAAATATTTGAATATTTACTTAGAGAACTGTTGAACGACATAGTATTAGTTTATATTTTCTAGCATTTATTTGTAAATTAGCTTTCTCACAAAAGGCTTCGGTTCCATTTATCATGAATTCAGATGTACGTCTGTTGTGAATGGCTATTAGCACAAGCCTATCTGTGTTCCATAATCCAAAGTACCTTGCAGGAACTAACATGTTACTATACACTACTGTCTTACCGACATTTCATTTTCTCTTTATTTGAAATATATTGCCATTTAAATAGATGAATGATAGGCTATAAAATTTAAATGTTGAACCATATGCACACTTTGTTTCTGAGATACATCCAGATTATTGCCTCTTTAAACAGTATATTTTGTTTTGTGTGAATACAGGTAAACAGATTTGAAACTGATATTTTTAATAACTTCTATATCTGATATTTAAAGGTCAGAATTTATAAATGTATTAGCTAAATATAAGATGCAGAATTAACTAGTATTTCTTTTCTATTCTCATTAGAAACACCAAATGAGAAATATTGTACGAATCTATTCTGATAGGATCTCTTTTATCTTATACCACAGAATAGCCATATAAACCTAGATCCATTTGTTCCTAACAATGGTTTACAGAGAATGTCATATTCCAATAACTATATCTCTTTGACTTCATAGTGCTTTTGAATGACTTAAAACGTTTTGCTCTAAAACTGATGTTATCATCTTAAAAATGTGAATGGTTTGAAATATTTCTGCTAGGTAAATCTGAAGACCCGTGAAGACTGCTGCATAACTTAATAAACACTTATTTAAAAATCCTTTGAAGTTCATGTCTATAATTTCAGTAGGATGCCAAATATTATGCATTTGAGTGATAATAATATACCTGGGCATTTATTTTGGGGTAAATATGTATAGACAAGTTCATAGGTATTTAACGTAAGTAACTCACTTAAATATCTATATGAGGTAGGAACAATTCCATTTTGATATTATAAACAAGAAAACTGAAGCCCAGAGAGATGAAGTATTGCCAAGTCCTCACCATTGTGTGTAAAGGAGTTGGCATTTATTCCCAGAAATGCTGATGTCAGAACCTAAACTTTTAATTCTTCTGCTTGCCAGTATACAAATGCATATTATAGGAAAGAGCTATAATAATGTGTTTCAGCAAAATCACCAGAAAATAATAGTAGCATTAAGAATAACACTGACATAGAAATTATGCAATCAATATCACCATCTTTTGTTATTATACGTATGCTTGTTTCCCAAAACATATCTACTTCTGATTATCATAAAAATATAATAAATTATAAAAAATATATATTATAGACATGTTAAGTGAATGACTTCTATTATTCAGATTTATAAATAAGTAAAATAGAGTACAGTATCTCAAACAATTGATAAATTAATTGGAAATAAAAATATCTGAGTAATATAAGGAAAAATAAAATTAAGTAATTCAAATTAAATTCTAAATTGATTATTTTCATAAGATAAAAATCTCAAATTTTATCTCAATAAACTCAACAATAATTATGCATATCTTACTGCAACCTATAATACCATGGATACAATGTTGACAATATTTCTGATGAGCTGTTGATTTCAAATAAAACTTTTTTAAATCCTATTTTTCATTGAGGCAAAATACACATAACATGAGTTACCATTTTAACCATTTTCAAGCATGCAGTTCTGTGACAGTAAGTATAGTCACATTGTTGTACAAATATCATTATCATTCATCTCCAAACCTTTCTCATCTTCACCAACTACAACTCCGTACCCATTAAACCTTAACTTCCCATTCCCTAATCCCTTTTAACCTTGGTGACTGTCATTCTACTTTCTTGTCTTCATAGATTTACTACTCTGAGTACCTTATATAAATGGAATCATACACTATTTGTTGTTTTGTGATGGGTTTATTTCACTTAGCTTAATATATTTCCAGTTCATCTTGTTCTAGCACATGTCAGAATTTCTTTCCTCCTTAAGGCTGGATAATATTCCAGTGCGTGTGTGGATAGATAGATAGATAGATAGATAGATAGATAGATAGATAGATACACAGGTATACACACACACACACACACACACACAGTATTTTATCTGTTGATTTATAGGTGGATTAAATTAAACTCTCAAGATAGGATGGAAATTTTTTTTTCCTAATAGGTAAATGCTTGGATAATTTTATGCATTTTGTTTAATGACATATTTCTTATTTAGTTGATTTGTTCACAGCTAATTTATTATATGAAAGACAATAATGAATTTCTGATCAAAGTGAAAGGTACTTAGAAGACTCAAGAAAGCATATATTTGAGGTTTTCTTTCCAAAAAGAATAGTGCCCTTAGATATCTGTCTTACAGTCTCATAACTTACTGCCAAGTTAAAAAGCACAGTGAAAGATCAGCAGACAAATGACATCAGTAAAATTTGAAACTTCTTTTTGAAAATAATTTGTCTTTTGGAAAGTTTTAGGAATTGTTTATAATAGGAATTGTTTATTATTGTTTATAAACTGTTTAGTTTTCCTTCTCCTGAGTATTTAACTTGCAATCCTTTGAAAAGATTTATTGAATACTTCTAATGTGTCAGGCATAGCATTCTACCTGAAAATACAATTTAACAAATGATTAGACATTTTTATTCACATATTTTTACAACAATTACAATCAAGCATGGTGTCATAAAGGCAAAACCGGACTCCTGTGAGGATTTGAACAGTAGGGGATATCCTGGTGTGGGCTCAGGTAGGACTGACTTCTCTTGCCACCCAACCTCTGTGCTCACTCTCCTGACCATGTTTTCTGATCTTATTCCCAAGTTTATGGTTCTGTTGGTGTAATATTGTCAGGGTTTTCTCACTTTCGATATTCTTATTTTCATATACTGGACTAAATTGTCTACATTCTGGTGTAACATAGGCATATGCAGGTTGCAAGAGTGTGTATGATGACCAAGCCTACTTTTCTTAAAGGGTTAGTGACAGAGTGTTATGAGTATGGACTGCCTGTTCTCAAAATGTTTATTATGTAATAAACTATCTGTGTGACGCTTAGGTAAGTCGCACTACCTTTGTGAGTTTTATCACCAATAAAATGTTAATAATGTGTGGTATTATTTCTGAGGACTCTGTTCTGTTCCATTGGTCTATATCTCTGTTTTGGTACCAGTACTATGCTGTTTTGGTTACTGTAGCCTTGTAGTATAGTTTGAAGTCAGGTAGCGTGATGCCTCCAGCTGTGTTCTTTTGACTTAGGATTGTCTTGGAGATGCGGGCTCTTTTTTGGTTCCATATGAACTTTAAAGCAGTTTTTTCCAATT